>NC_071467.1:111791052-112091805 GCF_028500815.1 Rissa tridactyla
GACAGCCAGGTAACTCTATGTTTGAGCACCATGGAAATACTTGGAACTCGATTCTCAAGCAAGGCATCTGTGATTAAGTAGGGCTGAGCACTATGCACAGCCTGATCATTCTTCCAACAGCTCTCCCACTCCACCCTCCATTTACTTCTGCCGTCCCTTGTGCAGCAGAACGAGGCCAGTTCCAGTGCACAGGGACTCTCCCTGGCAAAGGAAGATGGGAAGGGATTTGATACTTTGTTTTGGATTACTTGAAGAACTGCAAATTACATTTTTAGCTCTTTTTGGGTAAGGTGCCCAGACTCCTTGAGGCATAGGCTACTAAAAACGCTGGCTGAGATTTGAAAAGCACTGTGCAATCTGGGACGACTCTGTTTTTGAGTGTCATACTTGAGACATCTTTAAAGGGGCCCAGTTTCCAGAAAAAGCTGAGGACATCTGAAAACCCTTCTCTTTCAGGATGTCTCAATTTGACTGTGCAGAGACATCTGGTATTCAAAGTAGACAAGAAGAGCAAATAGCCCTTCATTGAGCAGGCAAAAGTAAAACTCTAGACATATAAGTCCTTTTAGCAACCTCTTTTTTCCTATTTCCTATTTAAAAGCAATCATTAGGTTAATCTTAAATTCTTTAAAGGGAAACAGGGTGCTTAAATTGGAGTCTGGGAGTGGGACCAGAGAGGGTATGCTGCAGATTAGGCTGGTTTTTTCCACTGATTTGTAAGTGACAATTTGATCAATTCTGTCTCAGTGTGAAGGACCGGGAACAGCTTTTTGGCTTTCCATTGTCTGCTGCCAATCCCTGACATGTGATATTCAGCTCATCGACTTGCAAATATCAAAGCAGTGTGGGGCAGGAGAAACAGCCATTTCAAACCCAGCAGTCTTCAGTTTGGCTTCCGGTTGCGCGGGCAGGACGATGTGAGCGTGTGTGTGTCAGTTAAGTATAGCCTGGTTCTGTATGTAAGTTCTTGTGGTTTCTAACATTTGCCAGCCTTTACTCCGTCAGAAGGGATTTCAGTGTTGCGCTCTACCCTACAATGGGCAAAAGAGTCAGAAATCATCTCTCCTCGCCCACAAAGACTAGAGTAGGATTAAGAAACAGAAATTTAAGAGTCAGACACACCCATGAAGAGGAATGAGGCACAAGGTTAGGAAGCCATCCAAAGCTCGGTTGCCTATCCCCTTACTAAACCAAACTAAAAAGTCTCTTTTTGCTTGAGAAGACAGCTGAAGAGCTGGGGAACAAAAATTAAAATCAGATTGAAACCAGCCATGCCTAAGCAATGTCCCATCTTAAATGTGTGCAGCTCAGTTTCATTAAAATATTTCCCCATTCTCTCTTTTTCCACCTCCTAATACTTTGGCTGTTTCCTTTAGCTCCCCTTTAAGCTGCAACGCAAAATGCTTTTACTGACATGGTTTGTAATTTTGAAGCCCTAATCTTAAGCAGCAGGTGCTTAGTTTTAATGGAATTTTTCCATCCCTGAATGTCTGGGAGCATCAGTAGCACCTCCCTCCTACACAGCTCCTCACCTTTGATCCTTTGCCATTTGTACTTGTGGGTTTTCATTTACTGTATTTCTCCTGCTTTCCTCAATCTGCTTTTTCACTGCAAACCCTTCGACCTCTCCTCTCCTTTCTTTTACCTCATACGATTGGCAAGTGTTGCCTCCTGAAAATCCTTATAAAATATGAAGGGCCTTGGTCCCTCTGGCCTCGCTGTTTCTGGCCTCATTTTCAGCAGTGCTGTGTCTACTTTATGCTGTACTGGCAATTTAAAAGGGCCTTAGAATGGCTGTAAGTATTTGCATCACAAGAACAATTATATTTTAATTGCCAGAGGTCCTAGGGCTTCTCTGCACAAAAAAAAACTGGAACCAAAATAACAGTTGGTTTTACTTCATACAATTAGTTATTTTGGAGCAAGTCTGTGTGTGGGCACTTTTGTTCCATACTAACAGTTTTTGTTTCCATTTAATTTTAGCTTTTTGGTTAATCTGATTTTAGTTAATTTTCTCTTATAATTTCCTATTTTGAGTTAATGTAAATGATTTTGTAGTGGCACAATCTCAAGCAAAATCCAAGGGAAGAGCATCTACACTCGGTTAGCAATGACATATCTAAAAGCATGGATTAAAAGTAGCGGCGTCGACTCCAGTTTGTGGAAAAAATGGGATTCACATCCTAACATTAGAACTAGAGATGCTGTAGCAAGTAAATGCCGGTTCTTCCTTGGTGCTGGTAGATTGCTCCCAAACACAGTATAATTTAACAAGGCATAATCATCAGTTGTTTCTTACATCCAGGAATGCATCTCCCTAGTTTGTGCTTTAGTTAGTCTTCCAAGTATATTTGTATTTGGCTATTAAACAATAGTTTCTTTTTATCTTCCTTTGCCTTTCTATTGCTTACCAGATACACATGCATATGGGTATACAGCTCTTGCTCAAAAAGCACTGACGTGCTGCAGAAATGACCACAGCCGTATTCCCTAATAACTTGACACAAATTTGACGGAAAACTCTGCCTTTTAAAACATGAATCTGCATCGTGCAGCAGTAAATCACGAGGGCTCACATAGCTCTCTCTCATAACTCAATTTTAATTTAGTTTTCCATTCTTAACAAGGCAACCCAATTCCAGAAAGTCATACCAGCCACTTCCTTAATCCACAAAGCTCAGAGGCTATCTTCTGCACTGACGGCATGCAAAAATGTTTAATGCTAACACAAATACCTTTCATAGATTATTCTGATTCTCAGGCTGATTTCTAAGCCAGCTGTTCCGTGCCTGATTCAATGTGCAGATTTCATTTTAAAACACAGAATATTCCCTGGTTACCTGCCATATAACTAGATTTTACAGGTGTAGGGCATGTTTGTAATGCTTGTTCATCCACTTGCAGGAAAAAAAATCATAAAATAAAATACTTTGTGTAGCTTTCCTGGATTCTAATGTTTTCTCCCCAACTTTCAGATACTGTATCAACTGAAGAATGCCAGGAATTACTTCATGCTTTATATATGTACCTGTTACAGATTATATTCATTAATTTCAAAGCCAGCTGCTATTTTCACTTAAAGTAATCCTTGATGGTACATTTTTTTAAAGACAAATATACATATATATATATATATATATGAAAGAAGAACTGCTTGCTATGACACACAATTATTTAAATTTACCTTGATTATAGATCTCTTACTGCTTTGTTCATCTCCGTGTAAGTAGGGTAACTAGCTTACAGCTTCTCCTGGGGCTTATTCTCTGTATAGCCATTTTGACACACAAATAACACCAAATACAAAAGGAAACCATGAAAATATATGAAACTCATCAGAAGAAAGTAATAATCATCTAATAGTAAGGTCAACCGTAGTACAGACTGCAGATTTGGGAATCCAAACAGTTGGATTTGGCTCCTTGCTCTATCACCAATCAACTCTGTGATCACAGGCAAATCACGTTCCCTTGCCATATCCTTATATTTCCTGTACAGCTTTGTTAGCCTTGCCTATTTAGATTATAAAATGTTAGGGACTGGAGTCGTCTCTTACTATTTGTTTATACGGTGTCTTACACAATGGGCCCCACTTTGTATTGGAATGAAATACAAATAATAATTTTCTGATATTTTGTCTCCCAGAGCTGCTTCAGAGGAGTATGAACCACTGTCCCAAGTTATATCTGATAAATTGTGCATTTCTCTGTTGTGGGAGAGTTTTCTTTCTAATCCGAAATCCATCTGTCTTGCTGTGCTGCAAGTGATAGTTTCTGGGCAGAGAGCGTACTAATTGCAGGATTAAACTCTTAGCTAACTCTTGGGTGGAAACTGTTTCCCATAATGTGGTAGAAAACACATGTTGGTTTCTGTCTGCAGATCCTTGAACATCACAGCCCTGATCTTGACCGGGATATTTAGGTTCTCTATTGAAGTATGTCTGTGCAATATAATTCAATTAAAATTAAATACTAACTATCTATCAAAAAGTATTATTGAGATTTTAGTGGCTCCAGTACTGCTTAGCCTGGTTTAGTTGCTCTTTGAAGGCAGAGACAATTGTGCTGAATGTAATGAATTCTGCACCTTCTCCAAATAAGTAGCGCACAAACTTAGAGCTGAAAAATGAAGTATAGTTTCGGTTAAGTGTCTTAGGATCATTTTAATTTTACAAACACACAGATTTGAAACTTTAAAAATCGAAAGTACACCTTTGAATGTAACGTTTTGCTCTCATCTCTCTCATTCCTGTGGATGTGCGCGTTATTTATTATTCACTGAGGTGAATGACTGACATTATTGATGTCACACCACTGGCAAGCTGCAAGAAACAGCTGGCCCCCAACGTCTTTTCTTCCCATGGTACATACAGGGGGCAGACACCAGACTGCCAGACACAAACGTGGAGGAAATTTTCAGAGATTAATCTGCTTACATCTCATCTTCTTAGGGTTCTCCAGTCAAAAGCCATCTTGCTAACAAAATACTAAACTTCCCACATTGTTAAAATGTACTGAAAATGCTGGAGACAACTACAGTTTTCAAGAAAAGCTAGACTGTTAGATGAAGTTACTTGTTTTAATCTAATTTTTATGGTTGTGGTTGCGGTGCAATCATGATACATCACAGGCAGTACCACCCAATCAAGAGCTCTCCAATACATTTGCAATGTTTGAACCAAATCCCTGTGCCAGAAAGCATTAGTAAACAAAGTTAGCTGGGTGAAGGGGGTGAATGGAGCAGGGCGAGATATGCAGTGGGCTGGGACAACAGATGCTTTTTGTGCTAAGGAGTTCAGAAAAACAGATTTGTGTGGGAAAACACAATTCTTCTAGAGCATGTGACTAAGGATTCTAGAGCAGAAGTTAAGGTTTCCCATCCTTAGCTTCTGATCCCAGCTCCTCCTAACTCCTCTCCGCCCTTATCCTAAGGTGGCCTAACCAATCTCCTGTTACCACAGCGAGGTCTGCCTTTCCAACTAAGCTGTTTCCATGGTTCTCTGCTTGGCACTCCTCTTTGTTCTCCTTTGCCAACTAACCACACCTGGACAAACCTTCACCCTTTCACAGTGACTACAAAAGCTAACATAAAAGCAGAGAAATGCCCATAGTGGCTCAGTACACTAGACTGCTCTCTGACAATGGTCACAAATACATGCTCTTGAAGGAGTATGAGAATGGCAAGAACATCCAGTATTTCCCCATGATACTTTCCTAGCCCTTAACAATTCACCATCTAGCTCCAGTATCCCACCCTCCTCTTATGCATACTCCCCTGTTCTTCCCAGACCCCTCTCCCTAGTCTCCCATTAACCAACGCCTACACTAACATCCTGAGGATAATCACCACAAGGAACTTAATGCACTTAATGAACTAATAACTTAATATATCCCATGCAGCTCAATTACTCATCAACCTTCAATGCTCTTTCTTGTTCCCAAAGCCCACAGCTCCCCAAGGCATTTTCCATTGAACCCTGAGCCCGATTCTCCCTCACTTCTTCTCCCACTCCTTCTCAAAAACCTTCTACTGACCTTAAATATTGAATACTCTGACTGCTTGATATTCTTCCCTATTCACATTTTTCCAGTTCCTTCATTAATCAGTGTACTCCCTCATCTATTTCTCACATAAGATGACCAGTTCCACATTGTACAGTGAAAGCAACGCTCAAGACAGAGAGAAAGATTAACAAGAACTTCTGACTAAATAGAATATATTTGCTGAATTCTTCCTCTGGATTTCTTAGATCTCTGCAGCTGGGATTTATCCTTAATGATAAGCCAAGTAACCCTACTTCACAGCATGCACTGCAACCAACATATTTTAAGCAGGTGGGGGAAAATTCAGCAAAGCACTAATGACTCCTAAAAGTGCAAGCAGAACCTGGATTCATGCTGAAAGAGGTAATGCTAATTTAATACATAGAGCAAATTTTTGTAATTTCTGCATCTAGGTTATCCAGTCGTCTTAGAGGGCAACCACAAACAAAACTAACACCAGATTCAGACAAAGAAATCAAAGACAGTGGACATTTGATTTCACAGTATTTAGAACTTTCAGGGAGCTACATCATTTATATAGATGCAACAGCAATCTTAGGGTACCACAGGCTTCTGTATTGGATATGAGAAACAGCCTTTCTCATCAGAGAAATCCAAATTTTTTATTTTTTTTTTTGAGGAAACACGTGACAATGGTATCTTTATTCATTCTCCTAGATCAACCAACAGGAGCAGACTCTCTTATGTGAAAAGCCTAGATACTCAGCTTCCTAAGTATGGCACTATGACAGGTTAATCCAGGTGAGCATATGCTTCCCCTCCATCTATATTCCCAACCAGCTTTGACTCATAATGTGACTAGAGAGAAATAAGGCCACAGTTTTCACAAATGACTGAGTAGGAAGTCAGGATGCTTTTACTTTTGGATCTGAGCTGCTTGTGGTAGCCCTAATTTACAGAACATGCACTCTCTGAAGGTCAGTCTTCAATGCATCTTCAGCTGGGTAACCAAAATCAAAGCCCAAATCACTTATCAACTTTGAAAAGTTCATCCTAATTAGTATTTTTATGCCGTAGCTGTCTTTTTTTGTAAAGCCTTCAGAATCCTTTTGAAAATGTTACACAATGTCAGTCCAAATTCTATTCAAATAATTATGCCCTGCTTGGTTTATAGACATAGCATACATGGAGAACACACGTCTGCTTTACATGGTGTGCATTCCGTGACACGTGGAAACTGCTGTTGAAATCAATGGCAAATTACAGCACGCAAATAATCCCTACATCTGTGTACAAGCAAACTCACAAGCTTCACAGAAGCTGCTCGCATTGGATGTTTTTAGAGTGAGAAAGACAGAAAGAAAAATCACGTTATTTCTTATTAGTTTTAATTAAAGCAGTGGATGATTTCCTTATTCCCATTCATATTAAGGTATATTTTACAACTTGAACAGTTTTTTAACAGGTTTCAGATCCCAGTTTTTTAATTAAGCTTTGACTCTCGCCATCCAACACATTTAATTAAAAGACCATAAATAGTGCTGCTTTGAAATAAAAGATTTAGGACCAGATTCAACAAATATTTAATCCTTTAAGCACAGTATAATATCAATGTAAAGGATTTAGGAACCAATTTATTTTGGTGAATCTGGGCTATCTTTAATATCTTCTGAGCATTTTAGAAATAAGATCCCTTTCTGAGAGACCACAAACTGATAATCTAGGGAAGACAAACCACTGATCACTTAAAATTCTTTCTTTTGTGATTTCTGGATAAAAATCACAATGAAGATACACAATGTGGTATCTTCATTATAAGCTAGCACCAAGATAACAATATCCTTTCAGGGAGAATCTACAGTTATAGGAAAGCTCTTAAGAAAGGAAGGAAAAAGAAGGAGGAAAGAAGAGGGCAGCTGAATATGGGAAAATAAAGGAAGAAAATGCTATTAAGCTTTTCGAACAACTGCTTATGTTCATCCACATCTTAATCTTGATCCAGATACCTGAAAATCAATAGTAATAATACTACTATGATCACATGGAAAAATTCTTTGCACTATAGCGCTGCAGCATAGGAATGGGAATACATTGAAATCAGCCTCTTTTCAAGATTCGTAAATTTTAAATTAAGTGATAGAAACAGAGGAGGTCTGAGGTTTACTAGAAGACTGCGCTGCAAGGTGTGATATTTCCCTTAAGTGCTAATCAAATGCTGTCTGTGACATAGTAACATGGTCTTTAAAATTGTTAAAAAAGAAGGAAAAAAAAGGAAGAAAAACCCTACAGAATTGTAACATCCTGTGCATAAGAATGAGTACTTATAAAAAACAGTGTTTCTGATGTGATGAATTCACTATCAGTTCTTAGTCTTGCACTTCCAGTATAACCGTATTTTGCATTCGTTAGTGGTATAATTTCAAACAGAGTCTGGAGAATAAATAAATTCCATACAAGAACATCTAGATTTCCGTTTCAACCGCTTACACGTGGATGAGCATCCTATTTAGATATACTGATATTACATAGATGCATAGGTACTTGCATTCATACAATCAGATGTTTACGAGATACATATACTTACATAGCACACATACAGGCACTTCTGGTAATAAGGCTGTGAGGTTTTAGGATGCTCACTGTCCACATGGATGATACAATTAACAAAAGCAGGCACATGGTTTCGGGTTGCTTCGTTTTAACAGAAGCCTGACCGTTACGAAATGACAGCTTTGACATTCCCGGCACAAATCTGATGGGGAACAAACACTGGAAACAGCCATAAAACTCCAGCACTTTCCCTACCTTGCTATACAGCTCCACATAAAGTAGTTACTCTGTGTGGTTGTGATCCAGCAAACCATTAAGTGACCCAGTCTCCTCAGCTGTAATATTATTGTGATAATGGTATTTGCTGACTTAACTCTTAGGATACTGTGAAGAGCCAAGTAACACTTGCATGGAACACTGACGTTGTAGAGCAGCAGCTCCAGTGTTGTAACCACTATGACTATTAAACTTTCCTTGGAACAATGACAACAACTTTTTCTATGACGCATGCCGATACGCCTGGCTGCAACAGACTTGAGAACTTTACACTGACTGGGCATGTTCCCTTCATGGTGTGTGTCTCTCCTCTCAGTCCTAACCTCTTTACTGTCCACAATCAGGAACCTGGATAGGCACGGCATTGCCTTCTTCCCACTGATACATCTTCTTTTCTTTCCAAAAGAAACTAGGGCAGGGGAGAGCACGGAACAATGAGAGTCCAGATCACAGACAGCAGGGATGTTTCGCCAGCTGGATCTGAGAGCTGTGAAGTTCCCTGGGTTGCAGAGAACAGACTCATGGAGACCAGACATAAAGAGCAGGGGAAGAGGCAGCAAGAGACCAGAGAGAGCCTGGAACATGTCATTGCTCCTCTGCAATGAGGAAAGGATGGCCCAGTGATGAGTAGGTACTCAAGGATTGCAGCACATGAAACTCATTTAATTGTGACCTTAGGGAAGTTGTTCTTTGTCCCTGTGGAAGAGGGATAATAGTTCTTAAGTGGTTCTCAAGATGTTAAGGTTTATGATTTTATCTATTGTTTTGATGAAATGGTAATAGACCCATTGAAGTATCTTAGGCAAATAGGAGCTGTAGTTTCCACTTATATTCAGGCAAGAAATGTGAACATTGGTGAAAACTAAAAGTCAAACTTACTTTCTGATTTCATATGAGGTAAAGTAGTTCCTATTTGAGGCAAAAATGAAACAGACTGCTATGATTACTAAGGGCAAACTGCAATTACAGCATGGAGACTTAACTTCCTTATTTAAGACAAAAGCAAGGCCATTTTTTCAGCTTCTATGACATAGAATCATAGAATTGTTAGGATTGGAGGGGACCTTAAAGATCATCGAGTTCCAACCCCCCTGCCATGGGCAGGGATTTCTCCCACTAGATCAGGTTGCTCAGAGCCCTGCCTAGCCTGGTCTTAAAAACTTTCAGGGATGGGGCTTCCACGACCTCTCTGGGCAGCCTGTTCCAGTGTCTTACTACCCTCATGGTGAAGAACTTCTTCCTAACGTCCAATCTGAATCGTCCCATCTCTAGTTTTAATCCATTCCCTCTAGTCCTACCATTACCCGACATCCTAAAAAGTCCCTCCCCAGCTTTCTTGTAGGCCCCCTTAAGATACTGGAAGGCCACTATAAGGTCTCCTCGGAGCCTTCTTTTTGCAGACTGAACAACCCCAACTCTCTCAGTCTGTCCTCACAGGAGAGGTGCTCCAGCCCTCAGATCATCCTTGTGGCCCTTCTCTGGACACCCAGAAGGCATTAACCTTCTCCTATAGAGACACACTTCTAAGAGAAAATGGGACTTTATTACCCATACCTACTGAAAGTGGTAAAATATTTAGAGACGAGTGAAACTGCCCTCTCTGTGATGTCAGGTACCTGCCTACTACCTACCTACTAGAGCAGAACGGGGTCCTTGAAGAGATTTTACACAAGTAGCCTACAACTGCTTTCAGATGGATACGACTTAAGAACTTTGAGAAAAGGCTTTTAGCAGTTCAGATCTCAACAGCAGTATTTTTGTCTGTCAGACATAATGGACTCTGTCCTGAGGTGAAAACCAGATCATGTTTATAAATGGTCTAATCGTCATGTTTCAATTAACGCCTTTTTCAGCACAACTTACTGTCCTTGTCCCAGTTTCCTCTCAACAGACAGACAATAGGTCCTGAAAAGGATCAAATATTTTAAAGTCTTTCGAAGGACACCTTGTACAAAGGATGAGATACTGAAGGTAGAGAAAATGAACGTTCATTTTAGCAGAGAGTGTGCCTTTAAGGCATTAATAACAAATGCCAAAACACCAACAGGAAACTTTTCCAAACTGGTTATGATTCTAATTCTGTATACTGTCCCAAGGAATTTGAACACCCATTGAAACCAAGGATCTTCCTTTACACGAGGAGACATAAAACATAATCCCATCGACTTTAAGGCAAGTAACTTCCAAGGGATTTGCTACAGCGATTTATTTGCAACAGGTTTGCTGCAATAATAACTTTTCACTGCAAGTACACAATGTCTGTCTTTTGCAAAATACTTCCACTTCATTTTCTATCAGAGGGCCACCAATCCTTCGTGCCAGGATTTCATAAAATTAATAAATCTACTTCCATAATCCTCACTGCTTTTACTGACAAACGTAATAAAGTACAGGATGCAAAACTCTGAAAGCCTACTGGGATTTATTTTCCTTTTTTTTTTCCTTGACAAGCTTTACAGAGTAGCACTTCTGAGACATGCTCATGTGCTGTAAACCTAATCCTTAGCAATTTCCTCTTTTCTCAAATAACCCTAATATTTTATGAATAGTGAAGGATTTCCTTTATCAGACAACACTTGCTTTTTTTTTGCATGTGAGTTGTTCTCAAGGAAATACACTTTGGAGCAATTGGATGTTCTCAGGTTGACATTCACAAGATACACACCTAAGGAAACATGTAAAACTTGACTATGAAGAAGGTATACTGGAGTTTAAAAGCAGTACAAGTGCTGAGAGAACTGAGGCCAAACCTGACGGGACTCCAGACCAAGGGAGCCTTGTTTTTTCTAACGCCACTGTGGCAGGCATTTCAGTGCTACTTTTTATGCCCACCTCTGTAAAAGATTTGCTTTTCTACTACAGCAAATCACACACGGGCTGTTTTTTCAGAGTTGATGAGCCAGTGAGGTCACACAGGCTTCTGACGTTTTCTCTTTCCTAGTCCTCTTCTCCCCAAAATGTGGGTGATGCCCACCATTCCATCTGTAACATAAGGTTTTGCCGTATTCATAGAACAACCACGCTTATGTGCCGGTCTTCTTCAGCTAGGCTTGCATCTCTGCTTCCTTCTCTGAATCAACCCCATCCTTTGGCTGCTGCAGTTTTAGTTGGCAAGTGCGTTAGTGCACACACACACATGCCTACAGTGATACCAAGTACCCTTGCGGAAATAATTCCTCAGTATAAAGTTTACTATAGAGCTGATCCATCTGCTAAAATTTTTTATTTTTTCTGCAGAAAGGGGAGCATGACTGGAATACAGCTCTTAATGAAAAGGCCAGCACACTGGTTCCTACCGCCTTCCTGCTCCCCACATAATGACTGCAATCACAACTCTACCTCATCCTTCTGCTGCTGAGAGACACCCTTGATTTGCCTGGGAAGCGGGGAATAGGGCAATGTAAGCACAACTACTCCATTATTTCTTGTTTATTCTAAAAGGACCAATAAAGGGATAAACACAAACCTTGGCCGAAATAACTGTGAGGGAAAAATGGTCGAGGATTTTTTTGACATTTGGTTACCTACAGGAAGTCTTAAAGATAGTCTAAAACCCACTCCTCAGCAAGAAGAAAAACTGCTCAAAATTTCCTTAAACTGACAAGCAACATTTACGAAATTAATCAAATGGAAACATTTTTAATTTTGCTACAGCAGCTCCAAATGAAATATTACAGGAGCACTGAAAATCTCAAGAAAATGCCCCATGAGGCATGGAAAACAATTAGCGGGCAAAAAAGGAGAAGTATTCAGCACACCCCTCACCCTAGAAGTCCAAGCCAATTACAGTAGAAATAGTCAGTGATTCAGCACAAAGGTTCCTTGGCAGACTAGTGAGGAAAAGGCAAGACTCCAGCTGGGTCACTCAGAGAAAAAAAATGCAATAGTGCATCATAAGGGCAGGATTTGAGTTTGCAGCCCTTAAAAAGGGGGACACTTAATTCAGTTCATGTCACTCCTAAAAGGACCTCCTTCGTTTATATTTGCTTCTCAAAACCACGAACCTGCAGTTTCCATTCAAAGTGGTTTGTTATCATAGGGTCACACAGTTCTGCAACCATCAAGGGTCTCTCCCAGAGCTTAACTCAAAGAACGACACATTTCTGGAGGGTTGGACGACAGAGTGCAAAGCAACATTTCACCATCAGGGATTCTGCCATGAGTTTTCCTAAAATAAAGGGAGAAGTCAAAGAGAGGAGCTTCAGGTAATTGCTCTGGGTAGCACGTTGAAGGACTCTTTAACTTAGATGGTAGAAGAAATAATCAGAAAAGGAAACTTGTGGGGTTTTGGGGGTTTTTTTCCCTTCTTTTTTTCTGACGGGAGCCAAAACTTTGGTCGTTGTCAGAGACAAGACAGAATGAGACACAGACCTTCTATCTGCCCCAGGCTGATCACTCTTCAGTTCTTGAGTATGCATGAACCATTCTTAAAATTAATCCGGGGAGAGCTAGAGATTAGAAAACAGATAATGTAATGGAGAAGATAAAATAGGGGAAGGAGCGACGAAAAGCAGAGAGGACAGGCAAAAAATGGAGTTGGACAGTTAGAGCAGAAAATAATAGAGAGCAGGAAGAGCAGAGGAGAGCCTGATGTTAAAAGTGATGAAAAAATAACTGAGGTGCTTATCAGTGAGATTCAGAAGAAATGCTGCTAGAGCAAGAAGATGGCAGATACGAAGGAGTATTCACTTGCAGCTGAGGAAGTTCATATAATCACGAGAACTTTTCATAATGTGCTCGGCCAACTGTGGCTGACTCCATGAATAATGCAGTTAGGAACAGGGGTGAAATAACCGAGCTAAGGGACAGTGTGGTAGGAGCCAACAGCTGATTTGACAAAAGACAGCAAAAAGAAAAAAACCTAATTTGAATGGATTGTGTCTGAAAAAAGTCAACTGAACAGGCTTGAGCTTCACTGATGGACAGCATGATAAAGAAAAGGAATGCAACTTCAAGATAGATCTCAACTTCCTCTGCAATCAAAAGGTCTCATCCAAGAAGAACAGCTTTTAGCAATGAATTTCTCTTAAAGATAAAGCTGCAGACAGTAAAAAAAATATATCCTTTAGGAATATTTAAAAAGCATATGTATGCATGATCTTATTTGCTTAAAAATAAAAAGATGAAGTTAAAATAAAAGCTTTTGCTGCTTTCTTTAAAAAAATGCCTCCATGTCTTCTAACCCTTTTCATCATAATAGAACCACAATACAAATACTGTTCATGCAGAACTATTGTCCTTACAGTGATACCAATGGTGCCAGAAGTGTGAGGTTCATAAATTTTACTGTACAGCTGGAAGAGTACGTGCATGTGTTACTGTTCCACAGCACTCATATAAAACATTTAGAAAATAATCATTTTAAGGTGATACTGTCAATTTTTAAATAATGCTAGATCTCTTTATTTTTTCCCATAGTATTGTTTCAGATAACACCTGGCAATACCATAATTGAAAGAGAACAAGGGATTTATTTCCTACTGCTCCAACACAGACTGCCTTCAGAAAGAAGGCTTCACATGGGCTTTCAGATGAGGTTGTGGAATCTCCATCCTTGGAGGTTTTCAAGACTCGACCAGACAAAGTCCCAGGCGACCTGGTCTGAATTCAGCGCTAAGCCTGCTATGGCCAGCCGGATTCTGGGATGCAGAACATCCAATATTGACCATTTCAGGTCTTCTCTCCCAGCAGTCAATCTTAGCAATAGGCCCCTAGTCAAACAGTGTGTTCATGACTCACCTAAGCAAATAAGATTAAAGAACATATAAAGGTAAAAGTGGTATTTGAACAACTTCACACAATCAGGGAGTGAGAAACTCAGAATCCGACACAGGGAAACAGGGTAAAAACTGACAAAAACTATGAGGAGGGATCACAAGTAGGCTTCATCAGTGCTATGTCTTCTATATTGCTCAGTATTGCACTTGTCTTTCACATGAAAGATTTTAAACATGATGCTATGTAACTTCTAAGAAGATTCAGTTGTACCTGCAACGTATGAGATCAACTGACTAGGCTTCAAATTAACATTTTCAATCAAATCTCTCATAAGGCTCTCCCTGCTTTCTTTAGGGGACAATGTGAAGCATGGCTTAAGGTTTTCCACGGTGTCATGCAAAGATACTAACTTCAGTCTCAAAAGGTTTATGGTCTGCAGTCCTCTCCTTTTTGCACGGGGGAAATCAGAGTGAGTGAAGCACCTTGCTACCAACAAACTCTGCGGTTCTGGAGACCTCCTGGATGTCCCTGTCTCATCCTTCATTGTATGGTTTAGGCCTGTTATGACAAGCTTGGTTTCAATCAGGCCAGTAAGCAGTGTCTAAAAATCAATACCCATTTAAGAAGAACCTCAAATCACGCATACAAAAATCACTTCTGAAAAACTCACATATTTTAAACATACTTGCAAACCTGAGAAAAACAGAAAAATGTAAACCATTAAAAAATTATAACTTCAGATTTTCTGTCTGCCTATGGATTTATGTTGCCCCTGCAATAAGCCACAAGCATTAAACTTTGGATTGGAAGCAAATGAGAACAATTCTCAGCCACCTCTTTCATAAAAACCCTTCAATCATTTGTAATGTTTTTTGACCAGTAAATAATAGAGCTGCTTCGCTGAGCTATTTAAGTCGTATTACTTACAGCTGGAATAAAATGAGGAACAGTCATTTTCTAGGGAGGCCAAAAAATACGATACAGTCATGCAAACTAAATTAAATTAGGATTTTTATGCCATTGGTTTGAGAAGATAAAGGACAACCTTTTCAACTTTTACTTTGCCCAGCATTGCATTTATATTTTCAAATGAAAGATCTCAAACACAGAACTTCAAGAGCGTTAATAGGTTTCAGTCCTATCGCCAATGTGCTGAGACTAAATACAGATGGAACTACTGAAATATTGCTGTAGTTGGAATGTCCATGCTGAATCCTTTAAAACAGCATTCAGTGGCACTTAATTTTTTCTTAATCATGCGGTGTCAAATCATACACCACTGTGCAAAGGCTTGTTAAACAGACTCCTGAGAAAGCTTCTTTGCAGATTTATTTATTTTATTGTAGCAGAGGCTGAGCGGGGGAGAAGGTAAATCTGCAGCTTTGACGTTTTCCTGTACGGTCTCACTGCTGTCCTCCGGTGCGCACTAAATACTTTCGCAGTCCCGGTGGCTGCAATAATGACAGCACCCAGATGTGTGGGTAGGAGCTGGAGCTCGGAGTAGACAAAAGTCCATTGCCCGTGTTGGTACTGCACAGACGGCTCTTCTCAGAGAGCACTGGGCGGAGAGAGAGATATTTCAGCTACCTGCTCGCGCAACTATTATTGTTTTTCAAATCCCGCATTTTGACCTGACACTTAACAGTGGATGAAATCTGATCACTACACACACAGCGTGTCTCTCAGCACTGCTTCCCCACAGGCAATGGAGCCTTGTTAATAAACAAACAGGGCTACTCTCCAGTCACAGTCCATTCCTATGCTGCGATGCTTGCAGAATCATCACCGAGGGGTTTGGGAAGAAGATGAAGAAAAGTTAAATAAGGCAAGTGTAGTGAATCCATTGTACTCTGAGCCTCCCACCATTTTCCATCGTTTTCTCATAAAAAATTGAACATGTGAAAGCATTTTCAGAGTACATACTTATTTTGAGTTATTGCTATTGTTTTTAATCTAGACAGAGGCTCAGCTGAACCAATAACTGTACAAACAATTAGAAGAAAAAAACCCTTAATTTGAAGAGTTTACAGGCTGAACTTACACTACTGAGCTGCATAATAGTAGACAGCTTCAAAAATAGAGCAAAAGATATCAAAATATATTTACTGAAATGAAAAGTGGAATAAATAGATAGAAAATGGTCAGGTTTTCAGCATAAGCCAAGGTCTATGCCAAACTATCAGAGAGAACCCGCTCTTTGCATCTCACACTATTCACAGATAGAGAGCTTTGTGGGAAAGACTTACGGGATATATTGGCAAATTATCCAAGAGGTAACAGACAGACATCTAGCCTTTCTCTCTTGCACTTCTAACTTCACTAACAGAAGCAACTCGGGAGTTTCTCAGAAGCCTACTCTTCAATGAGTAACTAAAATATTCATAATAAATTTGACAAAGAGCTGTGACCATTTGCTGTATGCTGCTAGTATTGTCTCAATGCTGTTTTATGCTCTTTATCAATTTTTTTTCCCCCTGTATTACACTTAAGACTACAAACTCCACAGGGAAGGGTCTACTTTTTTTTATTTCTATTTTATTTATGCTTAGGAAACAGAGCATATGGGGATCTGATCTCTAAACATATATATTATGAAGAATATATTAAGAACTTCACTACCACAACTAATTTGTCCTATATAGAATTCAGTCTTCTAAGTTAACTTCCTCACCAATTTCATGTCAATAAACTATGTTCTTTAATTAGAAATGTTTCATATAACTGTATTTAAAAACAGCCAAAAGCTCTGACAGGTCTAAGTAATGAGGAAAAAAACCCAAACAACAAACCATGGAAGATACTTATTGCATTGTACAAACCAGCTGACACATTACAAGAAACATACATCTTGCACTAACAATAGATAATCAGTTTTAGATCCTCTCTTCTGGGCCTTCTACCTCTTAGGAATTCATAGCAAATTAAAAGTGTAAATTCATTAAACATCTGTATGTCTGAGGACATTAAAGAAGTAATGTTTTCCCCGCAGTATCTTAAACTAAAAATTAAGGTGTTTTTCCAAGAGCATGAGAAGCCAAAAGGAAAAATTACGGTCCTCTCATTTAAACGAGAGACCATCTCTCTCTGATCAGGCAATCCAAATGTATGCAAGAAACTACTCTGTAACAGTTCCAGTGAGTCTCAGTAACTCCGACCTCTGTGTATGAACAACGTATGTAACTTAGTTAATAATACACATTGCCTATGCAACCTCAATTAATTGTTTGCCTAGTAAGAATTTGGACTATCAGGGAAAAATAATATCTCTCAGCTGTGGTGCTGGCTGTGGTTTTAGTTTGTTTTGCTTTTCCATTAGGAATCTGGTATTTGTGGCTGACATTTTTATTGCATTAATGGCAGGAAACAATATGAAAAGAATGCAGACAGAAGTGGAAAGCATTAACAGAAACATTTAGACCCATTGCAGGGACATTCTAATTATGATGGTGAGTAATAGACATGTAGCGGAAAAGACCAGGTTCAATAAATGTTCATGGAATGAGCTTCACACTTTAAATTCGAGTTTCAAGTCTAAGAAGCTGAAGAACTGCAAAATGTTAATGAATGTTCTTTGTAGCCTTGTACTGGATATGGGCCCCTCCAGTTCTGCAAAATACAAAGTACAGCAACATGAGACAGCAAAAAAATTAAAGCCATAATCTAAGTTATATCATCACACAGCTTCACTGAAAAAGTCCGGTTATTAAAAAATACCTAGGGCTAAATCTCCAATTTAAGGTGCCGTTCGTTGTTTTAAGTTGTTTCTCTTTGCAAACACAGCTTGAGTTTCTGGCATTTGCAGTTAAAGGCTGAGACATGATGAAAATTTGGGGTCAATGTGTCATGCTCAATTTGTTATTATAGTAAGAAGCACAGTATATTCTGTACTAATTGCATTTACTCATTGCCATATTTACTTGCATTAAAAAGCAACAACAAAAACAACATCGCTGTTTAGTTTTGCTTGAAGATGCAACAGATTTTGCCATTTGCTGGGAAACTGAACACGGCAAAAAAACTTATCACAGAATTTATGTACAATTGGAGATATATCTAGCTTTGTCTTATTAAATGAGGACCAGATCTAACCACCAGTGAAGTTAACAGAAGACTTCCCCTTACACTTCAGCAGGCATTGGATTAAAGCATTGCTTTTTGGTGAGTCACAATTCGCTACAGCTGTCATTTTATCAGTGTTGCAGTCCTTATTTGTGAGTTTCAATACACACTTTCTTTTTATTTTGAGCTTTGGAAGTTTTCTTGTGGGCTAGGAAGGACGGCTTTTTCAGGAACTGAGGTATTTCAAAATTCTTTTTGGAAGACAACTGAACGTGAAAAGTATTGATCTAAATCTAAAGATCTCCAGAGCTCAGCTGCAAAGGATAGGAGCTAAACTCTGTACAGTGACTGCAGTTGGGTCCTACAAATATTTGTATATGCAAGTAACTGTACACATTGTCCAGTTCCGTAGGTTCAGCAGGACTACTCACTTCAGTAGTCACTGACGTGCATGGGTGTTTGCAGGATCAAAGCCTCACTAGGAAGCAGAAAGAAAACATCTCCTTGGAGGGACCTACCAAACAGAAAATACAGGAGGGGTAAGGAACAAAGAGATATTTCAAGATGAGGTACTGCACTGAGAATAGATGAGTCATGGAAAAGATGCTAAGTGATTCATTAATACCAGAAGCTTAGCCAATAAATAATGCCCAAGTATGAAACTAATGACCGTACTTTTACAATACTACCAAACTATTTGCTTTTGTAAACTTAACATAGGAATAATTTTCTCCCATTTTTAAAATTTATTATGCAATTAGTTGTCACTTTAATAAACTGTATGCACGGCTGTGATAACGGTTGCTCAAAATACTGAGGACTTTACAGTTTTTGTTTTAAAAAAGAAAAACACTAGGAACTTCAAGTCCTGCCAATTTTTCCTCCCTGCCAAGTCCTATTAGCATAAATGAACGGTTTATTTTAAGAAATGCCTGATAAATTACTCTACACAATCAGTAATGAGGGTACTGTCAGCAAAGGAGAATCATTTCCAAAATTTACTTGGCACAAATGAGTGGCTGACTAGCTCACAATCATGTTACATGGCCTGAGGCCCTGTTTTATTCCATAAATCTGCCTGACCTCTTCAGAGTGAAAATTAGTGATTTTATAGAAAAGGTAGCTAGGCAAACCTGTTTTGATTGTGCACTTTCTCCTTTTTTAAAAAATCAACACATTCAAAATATCTGTAGGACTATTCCTATAGCTTCATCTTTTTGGCAGACTGAAGCTGCATCTTAAAATTATTGTCATAGGTTGTACATTAAAATTACATATCTTTTTCCTACCACAAATTACAAGAAACAAAAAACATAAAGCCAAGAAGGATGCAATGTCTTAAGAAAAAAGGAGAGGCCATGAGTCTCCATCCTGCTTCACTTAGTCTCTTAACATGAGTGTGTTATCTAACAAATCAATTCTCTTTCCTTTTTAGAATATAGTTTCAAAAGGCGAGAGGAATCCCTTGGCACGGATTATTGTGTCAATTAGCAACTGAAGCCAATAATCATTCATCATCTCTTCTAAACATTCCCTGGTAAAAGTCCCTAAATACTCATCATTGCTATGGAATTCATTACATTAAAGCAGGGGGGAAACCTTTCAAAGAAATAATTAAAAATTATAAGATTTTTTTTAAAAGGCCTAAGAAATCATTTACGCTCCCCTCTCCCACCACTGCAAATTATTTCCAATTGTCATTCTTTTCTTTTTTTTAAAACTCTATTGTTAATGCTTTGTCCAGCCTACTTTTACAAGTCCCAAATGATAGTTTTCCAACACTCCCTTGAAGACCACTTGACTGGTTAAAAAGTCTTTTATTCAAAATTTTCAGAATATTTCTAATAGGGTTGGTTTACTCTAAGTTAGAATACTAGATCGGAACCTTCTGTGTCCCCTAGTGGGATAAAAAATTCTCTAATATAATTTAATCTGCACATACCTTGTGTATCATGTGCCAAGTTCTTCATGTCTAACCACACATTAAATACGTGGTTAAACATTCATATCCAAACACATTGTCTAACACAATATGAGTACGCAGGCAGGCTATATAAAGTGCAGATGAAGAGAAAAGGTCCCACGAGTCTCGTGAAATTTCACAGTAAAAGGTGTACGCACCAACTGCCTCCCAAGGGGTCTGTTGCGAATCCCGCTCTGCTTGTCAATGCACAGCTGTGGTACTGTCAGGGAGATGTCGCACTACCGGCCTTTCCACGACACAGCGAGGGGCCTGGGGAGCCGAGCAGGTTGCCCTGAGCTGCAGGAGAGCGCTGTGCAGACTTCTGGAGCTGAACCGACACACTGACGGACAGATCCAGAATACAAGTCCTCTATGCCACATCCAAAGGAATCCATAACTATTAAATCCAGGGTGGAAGCAGAGGCCAACACAAAGTACAGTGGACTAGCAGTCATGGCACTTCACGGCTTTTGTTCAACAAAGTGGTTCGACCCTGAGACGGCTGTGAGTGATGAAACCACTCTCTAGCAAGGTTTGCAAGGATGTTTCCCCTTTTCTGGGAGAGGGATTTTAGCCATGGTAAACTCAGACCAAGAAACATACATGAGTTAAAAGATAGCCTGACGTTTCAGAAAAGCCAATCTACGCGTAAGCGTAACTGTGTGAAACAAAAAGAAAAGCCATATTCAGAGACCCTAAAATCTCTCAAGCTTTCTTGCTTTTACATATTAAGTTGATTCCAGACAGCTGCCTAATGAAATGCTTGTTTCTCCAGAATGGGGTTTTGAACATGACACTTTACTTAATCCGCATGAAACACACACCACATTTTTCTGCCAGAAAGAGCACCGAGGACCAACAAAGCAAACCTGCCAGGTCAGACACCTTCATGGAAGAAAGCTGCATCTTGTCTCTTGGGCCCAGGAGTCGACACCAGAAAGCAAAAATGTTTTTCACTTTTGGGGGTTTATCCTGATGTCGCAAAGGGTACAGGGTGAAAGCAGATACAAATTTGAAGTGCCTCTAGGGATAAGGTTTTTTTTCTCTATTTTTATAAGAGACTTGTTTGAATAGCTTACGGGTACACAGCACAGGAATGGGGGTAACAACTACACCACAGCAGTGCTGCATTCTCCCGCAGCTACAGCTGTACTGTACCAGTTCTGACCACGGAACACCTTCAAAACAGCCTGCAAAACAGTTGTGCTGAAACTCAGTGAACCAAGAGTGTAAGTTAATGTTGGCTTCGCCATAGCCATATGAATTTTTACTTTACTTTTCCTTCAAGCAAACTATGACAACTTTTGAAAGAAATGAGATTTTGAGCTTCTGTTAGCAACAAAATTACACTAACTTCTTTATTTTGCTTCCCTTGGTATCACTTTGAATCAAATCACTTTGATTTTGATTTTGTATGGGTACTGTCTTGAGAATCCCCTCTGCTACTTAACCTGAGCCTTTAGTTTTTGCTGTTGCTGCAAGCGAATTTTTATGATTGGGCCACACCTGTTTCCTTACACAGTGCTATCAAATCATTGACTTTTTTCACCGATTTTACTAATTCATTGCACTCTCTATTGTTTCCCTTTTGCACTGCAGACTTGGTGTAGTTGTGTCAAGGTAAAAATTAGAAAGGGAGATGATAGAGGGAAGGTGACGAGATACTGGAACGTGTTAGTTGAACAATGCAAAGTAAGGACTACTCACCTGTACCGTTCTTGTTAACAAGCTCTTCATTGCCAACTTGACTCTCCTGTTGCTCTTTGAGCACGCAGGCTAAAGTGACCTATTCTGTGCTAAACTGTTTGAAATCTACTGCCAGGCATGGATAATTTTCAGTCAGACGCTGGTATTCCAGACCTTGCAAAATATGCTTTTAGATATACCTTAACTCCCGTCAGAGTCTTTGCTCGTATGCCCTCCAGCAAGCCTTAGAGCAGCTGCAGCAGTGAGCTTGTCTCACCACCGGAACAGGTTTTATAATTTTTTTTTGCTTAGCATTTTTACCAGGGCCAATATTTTACGAAGCTGCGTTCAGCCTCCTGCTGTCAGTCAGAAGTCTGGGCGCCTCAGACTGCTACTTCTGTGCTCCCGCTCGGGCATACACGCTTGGTTGACAAACTGCCTGCCTCATTTCACGCAGACCTTTATCAGAGGGTCTGAAGTGTATTTCAGGCTCGCGCTCTAACACCCTCTACGCCTTCCAGGATTGCTGCTCAGTCCCCTTCAAACAAAACCCTATTTTGCATGTACAGCTCATCTCTGACAGAGTAAAACAGAGTAACCTCCTGTGGCAACGTCTCCGTCAGACTGCCACGGTTGGTACCGGAGCTGATTTACTGCCTGCTCTTCAGAGGGCTGCCTGAAGCCTACCATTGGAGATGCAGTTTTTGTTCCATAAAATCATGTCTATTGTTTTCTGGAAGAGACGTATCCTGCTCAGTGTGTCTGCCACAGGCAGGGATTTTCTCGGGAGGTACCTTATTTTCATATCATACCGATAGAGTTTAAGAAGAAACAAAGCTAAGTACAAACCCACAGTTTTGTCCAGGCTCCTTCTAGCAGATTTTGGGCAAAAAAGATAGTTGACAGCAGTGCTGCCTAGTGCTGAAAGGTGAACTGAGGGAACTGCATTTCAGAAGGCATGGCTCTATGTTTCCTTTTTATTTCCTGTCTTTAAGTAATGTTCTGGGGCTGCTTGGTTTGCATTAGCACTGCTCCTAACCTCCTTTAGAACAAAATAATGTTGCTTTAGTTACCCTACAGAGTCGTAGGAGCAGTCCCTGCCTTCTGATTTTCCTCACTGTTTTAAAGACCTCTGATAATTCCAGAAAAAAAAAATCACTATCACTAAAAACGACTGGACTCCTTTCGTTTTGAGTGCTTTCCTAATTGTGCTGACTTTTCCAGGGTTTTGCTGCCACCTCCCTAGATGTCAACTAACCGAGAACAACACAGTTTTTCTCAAGTTCTGCATGTCTACATTCGATCTCATATTTTGCTTATTACATAGTGACATTGGCCGTCTCTTTTGTCAGATCATTAATTCTTAATAGCTCTGTCACCAGCTTCAAGCACAAGTCTGGGAATCCTTCCCAGCTTCAATTTGCATTTGAACACCTTAGATGTTGGGCCCAGGTTAAAAGCATTTACACCAGGTAATTATCATCTAAAAGGTGTATTTGGTGTGGTCACATGGCTCATGGACTCATTTACCACAACAGTGGTGAAATTCAGTCTTAGCCTCACAATCTGTGATGTTAAACAGATGATAGGTTATACAGTCTTTCGTCTTAGTGGTGATAAGCAGCAACTTCTTTACAATGATATATTTAGCGGTTTGGCTAAATGAAGATCCTCAGTTTACTCCAAATTGTCCTCAGCATTAATTAGGCATCTAAGTCATTCTCTGAAACTTTCAGTGGTTATAACGATGTCATTTCTTAGCAGAGTTATCAACTTTTTGTCATTACTCTGCCATTATGAACAAAAGTGAATTTTAGTCATCTCGCCATACAGGGGCTTATTTCTGACTTCCACTTGATTTGTGTGTGTCTGGTTCCTTGAAATATGATCTTACTTTTTCTGAAAATGCTTGAGAAAGCACACAGTGACCATTCTCTCTCCTCTGTCATGCTCAGGAAATTACAATCTTGCACATGTAACATCTCTTGATTTTCAGGATTCTTCTCTACAGGCTGCATTTGCTCTTTAACTTCAAATACCTGCATTCTAAATACCTGATTCTAATCCTCCAGATTAAAGTTGCCACTAACTGGTTTAGGATTAGGCTGCTGATGGCTTCACCATCCAACTGGAGTCAAATGATTATGAACCGATAGAACAGTTCCAAAAATAAACAGAATAGCTGGCGTCCTTCTTCTGCATCCTTCCGTGCAATTAATTTCTCTGGACCTATGCAAGGCAGCCAGAAGAAATCTTTCTTTTAACTGTAATCTCTATGTTCTCCATCTCTATTACCACTTTTTATATTTCCCGAGCTGCAACACACTGGACAGAAAGTCTTGCTATGCTCTCTGCTTTTTATGTGTTTCTCTAGGAACCAGAGAGTTTTCTTTCTGTCTTCTGAATTGTTTCTCTCAGTACATACCCTACATCATGACGCCTGCATTCCTGGTCAGTCTGTCTCTGTCCTGCTTCCTAATTTCCTTTAGTTTGACCCTATGAACTTGTTCTGCACTAATAACGCTGTTTTGATCCTTTTCCTAAAGAGTTCAGCTGCCCTTGCCATTTGAAGAAATTTCTCCGTTTCTTTCAACAGCTTCTCCTGTATGCTGGAATCATTTGCCCCATATATGTTTCTGTCTCTCATTAAGCAATCTTTTATATCTCCAAAAGTACATGTGGATGCCAGAGTATGTGACTGTAAGGCAGGCATCTATTCCCCCTTCTGTTTCTTGGGTTCAGATAAAAACACAGTCGCATTCCTTCTAGGGTCACAGTACACCAAATACTTTTATCAGCTGCTACAGTGTTTTAGGTATAATTAGTACCAACAATGTCTCATTCACTTCTCTTTTTCACCAGGAGCAATAGCAGAAATGTTTTATCATACTTTTCTTGTCTTTACTCTCCCCAGTCAATGCTTTATTCAGTATATATTAGTACTGCTATGCTTGAATAAGGATTTTTTTCATATGGAAATTCAGCTTTCTTAGTGAAGTTACTGTCTCACGGCTGTTCATTGCCTCATGGCTACTTGTTTTCTTCCTTTAAAGCTCTTGGTTTATTTGTCTTTCAGTAATGCTTTATTCTTGCTGTAAGTCTCACCCTACTGACTGTTGTGTCACGCTGTTCTTTACTGCGTAAGGGGTAATAAAATGAGAGTGCCCCACATTTATAAAGTCCAGTGGTACTTTATTGAGAGAATTACCTGAAGAGATCCTTCCAGCGCCATTAACACCCTAGCCCCAAGCACACAAACCAGCTCTTTGATCATTTCTCCAAATCTCTTTTTCCTCTTAAGATCAGCGCTTCTCTCTGCCAGTTCCATGTCTTGCTGAGCAAGGATATACTTGAGAAGGCCAAGAGTAAGAATCTAATTAATTTCTCTATACTGGTAAGGTAATAAAAGACTGCATTACACAGCGTGCTGACTCAAAACAACTGCTGTCTTCATTCCAGGGAGGTTCCCCATTCTCTCTGAAGAATGCAAGTATTCCAACCATTTATTTTAAACTAGTTGCCGAGAAAAATGTTTTAATACTCATACAAAGCACCGAAAGCTAAGCGTAAGACAAACTGCAGAAGACCATCTCCCCTGCAACAATAAGACAAAGTTTGTGCCATTCAGGACCTTGAACACTGCAGCCAGAACCAAGGGGGGAAGCCAATGCACAATGTTACTGATTGGTGACAGCCCCTAGGACAAGCAGAATAAAAGGAGGGGGAAAAAATCCCCAAAAGATCGCTTTCTTTTTCAGCTATTTGTACATGAGCTATTCTGCCTGCCCTGTAATTTCTATGACCTCCAAGCCTCCCTAGGATTATGAATACCTATTGTTGACTTAATTGGCAGAATAACAAGAAACATCTGCCAAACAAACCCAGTTTCTTAACCTCTGCTGGTCTTGGACACATTGTGACTGTAGGGGAAAGAATAATGCATTTTGTCTTTATGAACCAGCCCGGACCGGATGCTTTCATAGTTCCGGGAGCCATTTCCATTGTATGTCAGAGAACCAATCTACAACAGAGATTTCACAAAGGCTGTCTTGTTGTCAGGTGCCCATCTCACATGCCCCATGGGATACATCCATGATACTAATGCTAGAATGGAAGGACAGAATTAAATTGATGATAGAAAAAGGTCTTTCTTACTAGTAAATAAGTTTGAAGGGACCTGGGTGGACACACAGGTAGACAGAAGATATAAGGAAGATGAAAATGAAGATGTCTTAAAATTAGAACAGAACAGTTGAGTTGAAAGGGACCTACAACAATCATCTAGTCTAACTGCCTGACCACTTCATCTGGCTGGTGAAGGGCTGGATCTGTTGGCCGTGACTGCATGGAGCTGGACTCCAGCAGGCTACTGATGGGCAAAAGCCTCATTAACACATCTCTCAGGCTCCACCCCTCATGCTTTGCTGTCATCAAATGTATGAAAGAGTGAAGTTCATGGTCAGGTCTTTATAAATTTATATTGCAGAAAAGCATCATTCAAGAAATGTAGGTTTCCTTGTCCACATCATATTCTGGATTTCACAGCATCCATGAGGCAGAAAAAGCTCTATCTCAGGTGCAGTTCTATGGGCCCCATCCTCCCTGTCAGCTGAAGCTCTGTGACAGAAGAGATATTCCCTACATCAATAAACCCTGTGTGAAGAACTACAGGGTAGAAATACGTAACAAAATGTCAGGTGGAGCACCATGAGTTTCTGTTCCAGTTTGGAAACACTGGAGTAGGCAAATGTTCCTGGAGGCATGAGGATATCACAGAGTGACTATGAATCACAAATGTGATACAGGCACAGAGCAGAGGACATGCCAGGGACACCCAGCATTGTGCCCAGTGCATAGCCACCAAGGGTAGGGACAGTCCCCAGGGCCTCCTGGGCACAGGGATGGCCTCGGGGCCATCACCCCAAAGCCTTCCTCCCAAGGATGCTGGGTGGAGGGGCGGTGGCTGGGACTGCGTGTGGGGGCCCCGTCACCCTCGCGTCACAGTGCCACTGCCTGGCAACGCAGCAATCACAGTGTTCTGGGGCAGGATAAAAGGGAGCTTCCTCCTGTGTCCTGCTGCCATAGCTGGCTTGGGGGCAGCCTGAAGACATTCGAGAGGAAGCCCTTTGGGAACCAGTGGAATTACTTGGCGGGGGTGAAGGAGGAAGAGTGAAGGCTGGATGAGGCTGCTGGAGGATCTTCACTGCAAGGCAAGCTCACAGCAGGGTCATATTCAAGGCCCATCTGATGGATGAAAATCCTGCTTCAGCATTTGGAAAACAGATGCAAGCCCCTCAGGAGATATAAGAAAAAACACTAACCTCTGGAGGTGCCTGAGGCTATCAGGCCTTTTCAACTGGATAGCCTTAGCAAGACCAAGGAAATGCCATCTTGAGGAGCACTGTAGAGATCACCGTACACATCCCCTGCAGAGCCAGGGGCAGCAACCGTAAGAAATGGGATGCAGAGATGTTTTCCAGGGGTGCCAGGGCTTTGGAGCACCCATTGGTGTCCTGCCAGGCACAGGAAGGATTCTTGCCCACAAGGTCGATCAGGCCGGGGGAACGTGGCCACTCTCGGAAGCCCCTGAGATGGCTCCAGGTGAAGGGAGAATAGGGCTTGGGCATCTCCTGGGAGGCGTGACCAGCCTGCGGGACGAGGAGGCAGGTCTTGCTCACATGCTCAGGGAATAGCCGATCGCCAGCGCTGGGGTCAGGAAGGAATTTTCCCCCGGGGCACATTGGCACTGCTCCCCGGGGGTTTTTTGCCTTCCTCTGCAGCATTGAGCATGGCCACTTGTCAGGCCCCTCTGCTCCATAGCGGCCAGGTCACTGCCTGCTGCTCATGCACCACGAAGATGGCCTCTCGTGCCCTGCAGCTGGGGGGAGGAAGGCTTTTTTTTCCCCCAGGGTGGGCTAGCAAATGTCCTCGGGGGTTTTTTTGCCTTCCTCTGCAGCATTGAGCAGCGCCCCTTGCCAGGGCTCCTTCGGGCCCTTTTGGCCAGGAGCCTGCTGCTCCTGCTCCACGAAGGTGGCCCTCGTGCCCCGCATCCGGGGGGAGGAAGCTTTCTACACTCCCAGGGGGCCCCCAGGGTGCCCCCGGGAGCTGCTTCTTGTCCTCTGTGGCATTGAGCACAGCCCCTTGTCAGGGCTCCTCGCGGCCCTTTCGGCTCGGTTCTTGCCTGCTGCTCTTGCACCTCCAAGGCACCACTCGTGCCCTGGCTCTCTCGGGCTCTCTTGCCCACGGCAAGCTTGGAGCGGGAGCGAGCTCCGCTCTTCCCTTGGCTCCATGGGGTTCTTGCTTGGGCAAAACAGATGCTGCTTGGAAGGGCTCACGGCTTGATGCACCATCCGGAGCTGCCACTTCTCAGCTCTCCCCGCCGGCAATACAAGCGCAGGGCAGGCACGGGAGCACTTTTCGGGCATCACTGGACAAGAAGCACAGCGGCACAGCGAGTTTTGGAAGGCGAAAAGTGTGCTTGTCATTACTACAAGTCATACTTTGGAAAACACCCCACAGTATCACACATCTTTTCTTCTTCTTTTCTTTTTTTGTGTGTGGTCGGTCCTGATCCTCATTCTTCACGTTCTTACTCTTCAGGAAACATGGACTGCTTGCCCCGTATTCCTGCTGCTACTTTCTGTAGCTCTGCAACTTGCCTTTGCCAGACTGCAAGGGATGTTTTTTCAAGCTAAACTCAAGAACACATCATCCTACTCCTGGCCACACATGCGCATTGTGTTAGTGCTTGTGAGCAGCAGCTCTGAAACAGTTCAGAAAAACACAAATAAAAATAATATCCTGTTTGTACTTGTATCTTTGTGTTATTTGTCCTTGAAAGTGTTTTTGGAGCTGAAAACCCCCTGGCATTTCAGGCAAATAACAGCCTCATCGTTATTTAACTCATGGTGAGCACAGGGAATGGGATGGCACAGCATGGCATGGCACGGCATAGCTGAGTTGGAAGGGATCTACGACAATCATCTAGTCCAACTGCCTCACCAATTCAGGGCTAACCAAAAGTTAAGGCATTCCAAATGCCAAAGAAACCTGGGTGGAGGTGGAGGCAATAAAATCTAATACACAAGAATAGAAAACAAAATACAAAAAAAGCGCATAAATTTAAACTTACCTGCTTGTTTACACAGACAAAATAAATCTCAGCATCATATAGATAACATAACCACAATACATAACATATATGGCTTAAATCCATGTTTTATGCCTATGAAGTAGGAGTACAGAGGAACGAAGAACTAGTTTGATATATTTTCTCATCTTTGTCAAATAGATGCAACAGCATTAGAAAATACAATTTATGTCATATCCTGTACGGTGAGTGGGCACATAACAGTGTTAAGCACTCTGGTGAATGTACATTGTCTTAATAATTTGCCTTTTTTCCTATTACGTACCTCTCTTACAGCTACATGGATGTGACTCCATTCAATCACCTTGGTTTTTATTATAGGCTGAATGTTACCAGTGGGAGAACACCACTGGTAATTGAACTTTATACCCATTATATCTTAAAGTTCAGGACAAAATTGCTTTCGCTGCCAGCATGCCTCAGTCATTATGTTTCACAGATGCAGTATTTAGGCAAGACTGGAAATATGAGACCAGTCGAAGAAGCCAACTTATAATCAAAAGTCCTAAGTCTTTCAAAGGCTGTGTGAGTTGTATACCAATTACATCTGTATAATCACATTCCTGCCTGGATTGGTGTCTTTGGCCCACAGGTATTTCTAGTTAAGTAGCTAAAAGCAGCAATGAAGTGGAAATCAGCTATTATCCCAGCATGATGAGCAAACCAATACGCAGTCCTTCCTCCCCAAAGTGGTGGTTCAAATGCCCTGGTCACTGGGAGCAGGATTTATTTCTTTCTACAAAAGAGGAGGTGGTAATGGTTACACTACTCAAATATAAAAGTAAATTTTAAACTACTAAATACTCTTCAGGTAAAGACATTAAGCACTAGAAGACAGAAATTTCCTAAATTATGATTGAGTTTTCAATCTTACCTCTTGACTTTTTAAAGTGCCTCTACAAATGGATCCTCTTAATATCTCTGTGTAATTATCAGTCAATACACTACAAAGTGTACCATGAACTGGAATGCTTAAATTTTATCTTGCATATATTAGGTTCCATATTTTACGGTACATTTAAGTTGATTACTGATCGTTACCTCTCATTAATTACAGTAAATTTAGAAAAATTATATGACAAAGCTCCTGAAAATAGAACTCAAGTCTTCGAAAAAGAGCAGAGCACTTTTACTGAGGACATGCTTTACTGTAAATAAGACAACAGTTGTTTAATTCATTCATCTTGAGTTTAAAAATTATCCACAACTTTCTAAGGCATTTATCTTCAACAATGTAATCGCCATGAATCATCAGAGCACATAAATTCCCTGAACGTACCCAATATTTGAAATCTTGTTTATAAAGAAATAATGATTTTTTTTTCCTGTCTTTGATATCACAGATGATTATAATTACACATAAATACCGCTCAAAGATAAGCAGATAAAAATGCAACATCATACCAGGTCTTAGCTTTCTTTTCACTTACAATAACTTCCTCCATACAACACTTTGTAAAAAAAATAAAAAAGGTTAATATTTGACGCACAAAATATTCAGATTTTTGAATTTTCTGAATCGCCTTTGCTTATAAATTATAGCATCAAAACTATCTAATTCTTCTCTCACTACAGTTTAACATCAAATAACCTCCATGGGTATCAAGACTGTTTTGTTCTGTAAGAGTATATAGTATACATTCATATGTGATATGCAGGTGTAATACGTATTTATGTTCTAGAAGTATAGTATTTTATTTCATTGGAGCTGGTGCCCAGTATAATATTGGTTTCCAAGAATCAGATAAGACTTAGACTTATAGTTTCAAAATACGTTCAATGAAGCATTTTGATTCACGTCTGGGTATACCTGGGGAAAAGAATACCAATCTCTGAAAATATATGAAGATTAGAAGTCTACACTAGGCCTCACTATATAGCAACTGACTGTAAACTTCCCTTATAAAAACAAACAAACAAAAAAACCCAACAAAACAACCAACAGAGACTTGAGGACATCTGACAGAAAAATCTTGAAAGCAAATGCAAATTCATGGAAATGGTAAGAGATTGCCACATGGCAGCTGGTGGTGGGTGATGCTGCTCTAACTGATGAACCATCTAGCAGTGAGAATCTAAAAGTCATGTTAAAGTCAACTGGAAGGAAGGTTCCAAGGTACCTCCATACTTGCCAACATTTTGAAAGACATAAAATATGTCAGAATAACGACTATTAGAAGTTGAATGGCTTCATAGGAAGACACCAAGGGTTTTCTATGAAATTCTGAGCTACTCCTCCCAGTTTCTCCTGTTTTCCCCTCACTACAGTGTCAGTATTACAGAAGTACTTGAAGGATGGGTTAAAATGTTATCCTCCAATCTAACATTGCTATGCAGCTATACCAAAGTTACAATTCACCCACATATTCTCACAACACTCTTTTAGAGCTGGTGAAAGCTATAGTATGGTACCTGAGCCTATGAGGAGCAAAAGGATACATCAGCATTTTGTTATGGTTTTTTTTTCTCAGGAAATCCAAGCAAGAATGAGGAATAGAAGGGTAGGTTATTAAACTGTGCATTCAGTTTTGAGATAAAACAACTATTAAATAATACAGTGGGGACATTGATTTGTGAGTAGTCGGGAAAAGTCAGGAAGTAAAAAATTCCCTTTCAAGAATTACAACACTAGTCCTTATTCTAGAGATCTAGGAAGGTAGCAAACGTAAATACTACCAACACAAAAATCTATGCTCCATCATTATTTTCTTTATTCCCCTAAGTATGAATAAATATCAGAACTAGACTGTTTGCCAAAACAGCCTCCTTTGCCAAATTTACTGATCCCTAAAGGGTTCCCCATTGGAAGGTGAAGGAGAGATTTTAAAATACAGGCATATTCAAAGGAAACTGAACTGTACACTCTTCATTTATTTACCTAAACACCTGGCTTGCACATACAAAATAGTAAGTGGTACATTCACACGATCGAGTATATAACTCCCTATATCATTAAGGAAATATCTAATAGAACTTTATAGAAAGTGATCACCTTTGCAAAGTTTTTTGTTTTACTAAATTAACTATTCTAAGCACTTCCACAAAAACTTATATCCCAAGAGACAAACCACACATGAAACCAAAAGAGTTTCTAATCATTACTTTCTCTCAGACCAAGATTCAATTTGACCTGTGATTTTGAAGTTTTCACTGAAGTTTCACTGAAACGTAACAAGTACTACAAGGCTGAAATTCAGAATACTGGTTTGACTAACCATTGACACCAATTAGCAAGGATCAATTTAAGGAGGGGAACTGTCTGCACCAGCTGGTGCTTGCAAGGCCACAGTTCATTGTACTTTTTTCCTATCACCTCCTTCCTCAACTCATTGCCCGTGTCTTCTCATCAGCATGGTCCTTTCAGCGCAAGCCCTCTCTTCTCTACCCTGACACTATGCCATTTGCTGTGAACCACCGGTTTCTTGGTCAAAGCTGTTAGATTTTGCACCTGCCTAAGGTGAGATTTGAGCCCTAACAATGACTCCTGTTCTCCAGGAGTGTAGTCCTGCATTCCGTAGGTCCTATTTTAATTTCTCTCCTATCAGCACAACTCCTTGTGATTCCTGGGCACAGCATAGATTCCACTGATGTTTCCAGGGTAGTACCCCCCAAGCTGCTTCGCTTTAGCTTCTCAACTTCTTAAGATTCAGGTAGCTGAGAACAAGACAGAGGGTTGTGCTGGGAGCCCAGATGATGGTTAGGTTCTGGCTGAGGAATGAGACCTGAAACCTTCACAATTTTCCCTATGTGAAACCCATATTTGAGGCGCACCCCCGTCATACAATTTTTTTCCATTTTTAAACTGTGTGTTTTCCGGGGTTCACTGACCATTTCAGTAATCCAAAATGGTTCAAACTAGGTGACACCGAAAAAACATACCGCATGGACAGTAAACCTAGGAAGAAATGGCTGCACGGCATCACCAGAACTTAACCTGGTTCAAAAGAAAAATCACTAGCTCAACTCCAGCAGAAAAGGGACTACCCAGTTCTTCAAGAAAGAGAAAGCAATTCCCAGATGTAACCCAGCAAATTGCAGGACAGTTTTCATCATAGATTTACTCACAGGAATCTAAATCTCATAGTCAAAGCAACGCAGCCTCATTTTTTAGCACTAATCTTGCAATTTCTTTAGAATACTATGAAATTGCTATGACTTTGTACAAGCTGGTATAAGCATGTCAGTGTTCGTGGGCCGGGAATAGCAGATGTGTGCAGGCAGTTGTGCTTTCAGTATGTGCAAGTTGGACAACCGGAATTGGGTATTTGTGCATGATCAGCTTTGAAATTTTGTTTGCCCCACATGTTTGTAAATCATACTGCCTCTCTTCACAAATGTGCCTAATTTTATGTTCCTTGTGATGTTTCTAAAAACAGCTTGCAAATAATATTAAAAAGCTTGTTCTAATCTGCAAGCCTCTGCCTCATTTCATCTCTGCATCCAGTTCAAAACCCATGAGGAACACTCTACTTACACACAAATCAATATAAATTTTTTATTGGCCTGCCACAGGCACAATCTCTAAACAACTTTAATTTAAAGCAATGAGCTGACATCAAAATTTTAAAATTCATTAAGTTATCAATCCCTTTTAATAGAACAATTATCTGCTTTTTATATGGGTAAACTGTTTCTATTGCTGCATTCAGTCTAGTTTCAGACAGCCAAAGAAATAGGCATTCTGTGTCTTCAAGAGGCCTCTGGTTCCATACCTTAGCAGACTCTGTGTCAGGAAGATTTTTCTAATCGTGTCTTGACCCAATGCCTAATGTTTTCAATAGACCTCGTATTAAGATAAGGATTAAGATCCGTTCTGTCTTGGTTTAAACCTTTTGCACACAGTGATAGGATGGACAAGTTAGTTTTATTTGGAAAAAAAACCCAAACGTTTATGTTTAACAAAACAATATTTGCAAGTTTGGATCAAATTTGGTGAATAATATCAGCTAAATAAAAATCTGGGAAAAAAAATTAACATGTAGCCATAAAACATTTGAAAAAACTCTCCCACCCTCCTAGAATCCCTAAAGAGCTCCAGAATAGTTAACAAAACAGCAGGGGGCGAAAAGAGGTGGCAGCAATGCTTTATTTTTGATAGCCCAAATTATTAAGGCATCATTTGGAATATTCAAGACTCGGGTTCAAATCACCACTCTTGTTTTGAAGCAGGGATGTTTTGCAAGGAAGCTCTGCTGGTGAATATATCAACGCTAATACCAGGCACAAGTTTTAGAATAGGTGAAGAGATTGTTGGATTCAAAATTACCCACTCAAATTGTGTCCTCATTGATCACATAAAGGGATTTAGAGAGATAAGAAGCATCAAAAACATTGCTCTTTTTTCTATTAATATTAGGAAAAAAAACATATCTGAAGAAAAATAACCTGAAATGCAGGCACTGAAATGGAAATACATATCTGGAAATAGTCCTGCTGACAGAATCTTCAGGATTAAATTGGCAAGCAAATTAGACATGAGCTTGAAATGCAGCACGACAGCTAAATAGATCAACGTAATTTTTACTGCATGGGCAGGTACCTCACATCTATAAGTTAGGCAATACCGGTCTTTTTAAAATAGATTTTGATGCAACGCGGGATTAATTTCTGGGCAGAACATTACTAGAAAGAGCTGTGGGAAGTACAAGGAAGAGGAGTAAAAATAATTGCAAGTTCACAGTGACTAAGAGAACTTAAATATGCCCCACTTTAGGAGTTACAGATAAAAAAGTTAAATATATGTAAATTTACTAACCCAGAACAGGTACATGTTATATACTGGTAGCAAGCTCTTAATCAACTGAACAGAAAGTTAACTGTACAAGTCTCATTTTGCCCCCCATTTCTACCCAATCCTATAGCATCAAATTTCACATATGGTCATTATTATAATTCGGGAGAAAATTAGCATATTTATGCTCTGTAGTTACTTGTGAGTTCTATTATCTCAATTTTTTGGATGAAGAAGTGAGAAATGTAATTTCCTGCGCTAAGGGACTTGCTCAAAGTCAGGCAGGAGGTTTGTGATGCACTCTATACAACTGCAAATTTTTCCTGTAAATACTCATTACACAGACAGCAATAAAAAAGACAGAGTTACAAAGCCGCATTTTGCTTACACAATGGACCTAAAAAGACCTGAGCAAATTACCCTACATAGTTTGTCAAAAAGTCATCTGGATGCGACTTCTGTAATGTAAGTACTTTCATGGGGAGAAAACATAAGAAGTTAAAGCTCATGAAAGTCATGGAAAAAATAGTCTTGGTCTGTAAAACTAGGTAACATTGAACTAGAATCATGGCATGGGTTTTTTTAACAACGAACCTGAATAGGCATTTAAAAAAAGAGGCAGATATTTGCGGAATTTTTCATCTCTTGAGGACTTCTGAATAAGGCAAACTGTAGTCAAACGCACATGAAAGGAGTAAATCAATGAAATTCTATGGCAAACTACATGATCTAATGGCCACTGATGACCATAAAATTGTTCAGTCTAGGTTCACAGAAAACAGTTTAAGTCCAGTCATTCTTTCCATTCACGGGGAGGCAGGGCTTGGGTCAAGATGACATGGTGGAAACACAAATGAGGATTAGTATACTCGGTTATCCTAGGGATTAAGTAAAATTGTCTAAATGTTTAAAACATATTTTTACATTTAATGAAACCAAACTTTTTTAGCTGACAGTAGATTCCTTTTCTTATCCAATAATTATTAAAGATCATAAAGATATACTTACAATTTATGGGTGTTGAAGTAATTCGGCTGTTTTACAACGCACCCGAGGCATGCAGATATATCTTTGCAATCACACACCCTGAACTGTGCGAGCACCTGGCTGTGCTTGTTACAGAGTGAGGGTTAAGAAAGTACTTTCTAAGTTAACTGTTACATACATAGAAAGAAGTGGAAAACACATTTAAGCAGAACCAAAAAAAATAGTTTTAAACTAAGCTGAATTAGAGGACTGTCACCATTGGTGGGAAATTAATGAGTTTATTTGGCTAGTCAGTTAATACTTCACCTTTTTTTTTCCCCCTATGTATCAGAAAGGTGATACTGTTTAGTTTACTCTCCGTAAGAAACTATTACATCCAGTTTAAAGGAAATCTGAGTGTATCTTAGGACACACGGAGGAAAATATAAAGAAAACATTCTCCAGTAAGTAGGAGTATAATTACCAATCAACACTCAGCAAAACTTCAACCAGCATTTTACTTCACTTATTATGTACAGAGTAGGAAAATGTCCCCACTTGTCCGCTGAAAGATTTTTATTTCCCCTCCCAATACGGCAGTGTCAGGTCCTTGAAAGAAACACGTGAGGCAAGAAAAAACAACTTTGATTGCCACAACATAAAGAAAGACAGAAAAATCTAAGGTTTGCTGAGAGGAGAGTCAGACACCCTGAACCAACAGTCCTGGAGAGCTGCTGCCTGAGCAACACATGGGGCTGTTGGTCCCAGTCGGTGCCGTTACTCAGGTACTCTGAGCCTGATGGAAAAGACTCCCTCTATTTCTTAATTTCCCCCAACAACTAAAGTCCCAGAACTAGGTAAGAGGCAGCTGGCTTTTCTTCCTTAAAACATCACTTTAAAAGCATCAACTCTGGCACTAAGACCATTCCAGTAGATATAGAAAATTTTAAAATATACAGTAGAGAAATACTCTGGAAACATATGACAGAGGAGCAAAAATATGAAAAGGTTTGTTGCTTATGTTTTAATTTAAAAGGAATCTTAAAAGATTCCAAATTAAAGTATCATTCATTAAAAACATAGACTAGCCTTTTCTACATAATACTGAAGCTATAAAATATTTCTTGCCATTCCCACCATCTCTTTTCTGCTTTTGCAATCAGCACGAATACATTGTTTATATATTTATTAAGATTTTTTTTAAAGTATTTTGAAGATAGCTAAGTGAGCTGTCATACATCATTTCTACTGAGTTCCTGTAATGGTCCTGAATTCCTCAAAATTGAAGTCAGCTCTGTGAATGTAAAAGACATAAACAGTCAGCCCTGATGACTAAAAAAGGCGAATGAGGTAACAGTAATGCCGGTGAAGCTGTTTGTCTCCGATGTACCATAAATAGTGAAGTGAAATTAAAATTTTTCAATCAACATCAGTTATGCACATGCATGCATGCACACACGCGCATATGAAAAAACTGCCTGATGAGAAGCAGACAGGATCAGAAGTTCAAGCAGAGGTTCTTGGAAAAAAAAAAAAAAAATTGTTGGGATTTTTTTACGTTGTTGTTGTTGTTCCTGTATTGTGGGATCTCCTAGCTGCAGGAAACAATGGATTGGAGTACAGACTTCCTTAATTTCCTGCAAACTTCCCCCATGCAGAAGTCATTTTGCCATATATCTAGTTCTACTGAAGCTTCCCCCACTACGCTTACATGAAATGGTCAAAAAAAGACAGTATGTACCACTAACAGCTGTATCTGCTCCCTGTATTGAAATGTACTGATCAAACACGTAGATACCCCACCGTTATTTCTACAACTGCAACTGGTCTTCCCCATACACGGAGAAAATAACCATGAATACATACATACATAATAAATAGGAATACATATTTAAAATAATACTTAGAGTTTTCCCAAGAACTTCCTTCCCTTAGAAATCCAATGACTAGTAAGGTGAGACACAGAGAGTGATTTGTCCAAGGTTAAGGAAGAAATCTGCGGCACAGTAAGGAAGTCCTATTAGATTTCTTGCCTCTTCGTCTTGTTCTCTAAAACCATTCTTCTAAGAGATTGATCGCAATTAGTCTCCACGGAACCTCAACACCATTTAATGAATCATACAACAGGAAAAGCCTATCTCTGAAAAAAATGTCTTTCCTGTTTCAGTAGTATATTTGTAATGCACAGTGACAGGAGAAGACCGGAAAAAGGGACATTTCTCCTGAGTGGGTTGATTAATTAACATAGATTGCCTGAATTCAGTCCAAGAAATCTATGCCAAGGAGGAATCCTGTACTGCCTTTCCTAACTGAGCCTGGAGCAGTCCCCCGAACACATTATCTCAAGAGCACAGAAGGAAATCACGAAGCCAGGTATGAAATTGGCCTTTCTGAGCAATAAAGGCATCCTTGATGCAGATCACGGGCCAAAGGACAGAAATAGCGTTTATCAACTCAGGAAATGGGGATGAGAAGAACGCACAATATAAACATTATCAAAACTAAGAATAGTTGTTTTGTCTGGAAGAGGTGTTTTACACAGTTTCTACAGTTATATTGTTTCCTGTTTGATGAGAGATGATTCCAAAGTGTAGGCTTATATCCAAATTCCCAATTCGCTAAGGCTTAGAAGGGGTCAGAAATGAGGTTTATTTCACAGAGGTTCCTGCTAGTTAATAAATTCTACAAAGGTCAATTTTTTAGGGACAGCTGAATGCATTGTGTTTTTTCCTTTAAAAAAAGAAATATTACAAACACTCTTTTGACTACAAAAAAACAACTGGCAGCTTTAAAAGTCAACATTAGATAATCCAAAAGTCCAGAATATTATTATTTGAGTTTCCTAAACCATATAAAATAGATGATAATGGAAAAGGTTTGGGCAAGACTGCATTGCGCCCATTAGCTTTTTCTACAAAATCAGTATGGTTTGGTATCCATTATGCTCCACATTGCAACTCAGAATAAATTACTCCATGGCTCACAGAAACCCACATGCTATCACTCTTCAGAAACATCCATTACTTTTTGGCAAAGTAGTTCAACACTAACCCAGAAACTAAAACTTCTTGAAATTTTGTCCTTCATTTAACTGTATTGTCTCTGTGCCATCCAGCATCATCTGCAATCTGGCACTCTATAAAACCTCTCTCCCCTATCATTTTTTGCCCTCAAAAGTACTTTCCATGCTCTGCATTTGCCATCTTCTTAAAACTACGTAATTTCTCCTCCGGATCTCTATGAAAAGGGCTAAGCACAACAGAGCAGAGTGAGAAGATACTGAGGTTAATCACAGAATAAGAACATAATCCAAGTTGGAAAGGACCTCAGCAGGTCTCCAGTCCAAGCTCTTGCTCAAATCACGGTCAGATCTGAGGTCAGACCAGGTTGCTCATGGCTTTATCTAGTTGTTTCTTGAAAACCTCCAAGATCAGGGCCTTCACAACCTCTCTGGGCAATCTGCTCCACTGCCTGTCTGTCATCATGATGAAAGAGACTTTCCCAATATCCAGTCTGAATCTCTCTTTTCTCTCATCCTCCCACCACGCACTGCTATGAAGAGCCTAGGTCTTCACGTTGATAACCTCCCTGTAGATGCCAGGGGGCTGCTGCCAGGCTCCCCTGAGGCTGCGTCTTCCCCAGAATGAACCAGTCCCTGTTCCTCAGCCTCTCCACCTGAGGTGCTTTAGCTCCTGATCATCTTTGGAGCCCTGCCCCGAAGTAAAGATGATTAAGCTGACTTCAGAGATAGAGGCAGAAGAGACTCACCAGTACAGCCCTGCAACCACATCAACCATTCCCGTCAAGAATGAGTGCGATATAGCGCCAGGCCTTTGGGACTCAAGCGAGGATCTCTCACATTATTGCACCTTCTGTATATACGATATGTCAAGTTGTATATGGATACGACAAGTCAGTTCTAGAATTGCCTCATGACATGAATATACTGAATGGTATATGTGAAACATTATCCTAATGAAATCACTCAACCACCACATTTTTCTTAAAATCTTTTATACAGTTGTTCTTAGTTAGACATGATGAACTCCCTTTTTCAAATCCATTCTTGAATCTAAGATATCTTGCTAATAGTAACAGCAGCTTATATGTGCAAAGACGTTTTTCAATGAATACTTGAAGCAAGAGATATCAAAATACAAGGTCTGTATCTCTCCTACCATCAGTATGCATTTTGAAAAGAAAAATTAATAGAAACATGTTTTTTTATAATGTGACTTCTCCCACTCCAGTTCCACCAGTACCCTACCATGTATTTATCGGCACACATTGTATCTCAGGCTAGGAATTTTAAAAACAGGCAAGGAGGAAAGCACTGACTAGGTGTGGAAAGAACCAAATTCAATAGCCATATCAAAAGATATTTAAGCAAAGCAGGGGTATGAATCCCACGTCCAACATTAAAAATGTAGACTACATTAAAGTCAATGGGAAAATCCCTCAGAATGTCAAGATGCAAGATCTACAAGTGTGGATTCATGTACGGATTCAAACCCACTATCAAAGTGGGGACATGCCTGGAGAAGAACTACTCCAAACCAATATGCTAGAGACAGAGGCCAACCGTGATATTTGGAGATGAAATCTGCCAGCATGCTCTCACTCAGTAAGTGCGTGTCACTACACTCACAACTTTACTTGGCAGCCCATGTCTGACCTCTGTCAAGAGCCTCAAGTGTAATGTCTAATTCAATTACTAAAAGACACATTAAAATCTCGCTTATACGGTTAAGAAGTAACAGCCACCCATTTTTATTTTGGGATCAGAGTCTCCACAGTCTCTTTAAGGAGAGACATTTTTAGTCTATTGAGTTTCAACATTCACATTAATATCTTTCTTAAGGAACCTTGAACCAGAAACTGAGAGCTTAGTAAAGTTTTTCTCTACCAAATAAAATATATTCAAATATAATCATATTGAAAAAAAAAAAGGTGTTACTATTTTAAATAGTCGTCGAGAAACAGTTTATCTACCAGAGGGCTTCTCTGCACACTCTTCCCTATGCTCTTATATCATATAATATATCATTGACCAGGACAATTCAGAGTACTTCCATTGCCTACCACCAACAGTGGCCAAACTCACTTATGCACTTTAATTTTTGGACAGAGTAATGCACTGTCTTTCCAGTGATATCAATAGGTCCATTCTGCTCATACTGAATGAGTGTCCTTCACCCTTCCCTCCCCTGTCTCTCCCCTCCATGCCAGGAAAGGAAGGAATTCTCCTTTTCCTGCTAAAATATCCAATAATCATTTCAGCCATCTGCCTCAATATAAGAAACTCTTCATAGAAGCCCATCTAAATGGCAAACCATTAGAGATTAAGATGATTTATTTTAGTTTAGTGCAGTGTCACTGGTTTAATAAAATAAAAAATAACTAAGGATTTGGGAAGTACTATGGCTTACCTATGTAAAAACTCACTCTCTTGCCAATACATTCTATCGCTGCTGACAGACATTAGAACATTCCTTTCATCTCCTTCCTCTTCTTGCAGTTTAACCTATCCCCTTAAGGAGTATTTGCTTTCTCTAAGATAGATTATACATTGTATGCAACATGAAAACCTTACGCGCTTTCTCTACCATCTGCAAGGCTTTTCTGCCCACTTCTTTAAAAAAAATTAAATCAAAGCCCTTATTAGTCTTTTCATTTTGGATAAATAAACCAGGATTACTTTTCTGTTAGAAACTAAAACAAAAGGATTACTATTTCCAGATATGTGCATCTAAATTAGAGAAGCGCTTTTGAATACAATCAACCAAACATCCAAGCCTAGTGGGACCAAATGTGGAATGCAAACTGTGATAAAGAGCAAATATGAAGCATACACATACACGCACACAAAACACCCCCTCTATTCATGCAGAAAACATGATCTAATATGGGATTCATTTCTTTCAAATAATTCTTTCTGCATCCCAGTGTGATTCCAGGATGTGCAAATTAAGATAAATTTTATGGGTCAAATTCTTCTTACCACTACATGTGCTCCAGTCAACTGAAATTGATGACAACTGGATGCTGTGTCAGAGGGTGGAATTTGGCACAGAAAATCACAATGTAAGGAGAAGATGTTATAAAAATAAAAATGACATGGTGCTTTGAATGAGAGAGGAAACAATTCTCAATGTGGCTTGGGAGAGAGAAGAGAATAGAGAAGCAGAAAAAGTTGACCCAACAGCTAGCAGATTATCAGATAAGGCTCAGTTGTCAAAATAGAGCCAACTGCAAGGATCTGAATGAGAGTTTTCATAATGGCTCTAGATGAACCTAAGCCCATTCCGTCACTAACTCTAATGGAAGTAAAGCTACACAAGCTCCAATTCCAGATCCACTTAGAGCTTAAAAGAGGAAAGACTAGTTTATTACTTCCGTATTGACTGAGAATCCAAAATAGCTATTTAAGACTTCATCATTGCAGAGCTTCATGTCCAATCTCATTAAACAAAGTAGCGTGATGAAACCTTCAGTACGAACTTCCCTCCTCCTACTCCTTTTTTTTGGTTTTTTGTTTTTGGGGGTTTTTTTGGTTTTTTTTTTTTTACAACAGAAGTGTCCCTAAAAGAAGGCTGTGTAACTTGCAAAATAGACCTAAATCAAAACCAGATTCACATATTTGTGTAGATGATTTAGCAGTAATATTTCTAGCAGTGGGAGTTTGCAAATATTATCAAATCCATGTTCATGTTTTATGACAACTGACCGATGAAAACCAGAAGCTATTCTGACACACATTTTAACCCATTTTTCTGCTACCAGAAAGAGTATGAGCACAAATGTCTTCCTGGTTAAACTTTTGTTCATCTGAGTGAAATGTGAAGATGTGTCATGTCCTCAGCTGAGTTCCAGAACTACTCAGGATGTCATGTAGCATTTAATTTCAAGCTCCATTTAGAGAAAAGAATTAAACATCTAACCTGGAACAGCTATCCTCCCAGCTGTTGGATGATTCATTTCCATCACAAGTTCATTGTGCAGCACCTAAAAAAAAGACAAACCCAAAAATGTATGTAATAATAAAATATAATCAGTTCCTAAACTCGAAAGGAAAAGAGATAAATATTATCTTGTTCTTTCACAGAAAATCTGAAAATACAGGGAGCTACGATTCAGGTAATTTGTTTAATATGTAAAAATTAAAGCCCTGATGTTTGACGCTACTGTCTATTTTATGCATTTAAATAAATGCTTCAGTAAGACTTTAAAAGTCTAACATATCTTTAATCTCTTATATCCAACATCAAACATAAGAAACCAACTGCAAGCATGTCATGCTTTCAACCACAAACACGCAACTAGTACCAACGTGAAATGAGAATTAAAACCTTCACCCACTTTCACTTTTAATCTGCAATATGTCTTGAAGGCCTATACACAACTTACGCTGTAGTGTTTTTTTTCACTGTTACTCAGCTGCTTTTGAGCTGATGATGGATCACACTATGAAATGCTGTCTTAGTAGTTCCTACAAACTATTCAGGAAAGATGCCACAATTTTGATGTTATTTCTGTTCTTTCGAGTGGGTATGCCATGCTTCAGCTCCATGTATTATCTGTATGGGGTGATTATTCATCATGATTTATAGTTCCTTGTTATTAACCTTAACCAGAAAACAATGTATAATACCAAAATTCTCGAGTAACAGAGAAAAAGAAATTCATAATAGCCAACTCACTGCTATTGTTAATAGAATTCTGCATCCGAAGCCAGTACGTGATCTTTATTATTTCCTTACCTATTATTCTGCCATCCTTCTAACACTCTTATCTTAATCACATAGCCAGAATTCTTAAAAATTATTAATTTTGTTATTGAAGTATCCTTCACAAATAAAAAGCCTCCCGTTAACATTGGTTAACCAGAAGCTACTTAATATTTTCATATCCAATATAACAATCTAACATAACATGCAATATTTTCATGTCCGATGTAACAACAAATCTGAAATAAAATAGAGTGCCTTGCCAAATGTATCAGCTATAGAAACGAAAGATGGGCAAAGACTGTTAGGTGATCATGTAATTCATCTACCTATTGACCTTGCACCGTGAACATCACTAGCAACCTTGATTATTAATGAGAGGTGTTGGTCTAATTATTCTTGAAAATTTCCAGTTAACAAGATGACAATTTTCTTATGTAGTCTGCACCACGTTCTTTATTTTCATTGTTAGAAATTTTTCACCTAATACATAATCTGAGTATCTTTGCTTTGTATTAAACACCTTTATTCTTGTCTTTTCCGGAACGGGACACAGAAAACCAATCACTAGCATCTTCATAACATTCTTTTTACGTACTGGAAGATTGTAATCACATCCTCCCTCAGTCTGCTCTTTTCTAGACTAAACAAAACTAATTCCTTTAGCCATTCTTTCCAGGTCAAATTTTGTGAACCTTTTATCTGTGTAGAATAGCATGCTTAAAAAATTCCCATTCCTGAACAGGTGGTGTCAAAAGGTCAGGTCAGTTTTCTCTTAGTTGGTGGGGTAAGCCTATTTAGTTGACATTTAGAAATCCAGATATTTCCGATAATAGATGCTGGTGGAATAATGTCTATTCATTGGTCTAATTGTTTGGCGCTGTACCAAATCATTAGTTCTATTTCTCTTTCGGAAGGTTAACACCAATTTTGGTAGACATTCAAGTAAGACATTCAGATTTTTTTTCCAAATGACAGAATTGGAAAATATAATTGCTTGTTCTAACCCATATTTAGAATCTTTCCAGTTATGCCCTTAATCAAACAGTACTGAAAGCTTGGCCTCCTTTCTTCGTAACGTACCTACATTGGCTTTCTATATGCATTTAATTGATTATTTGTGACCTAAATGCAAGAAAACACTCTTATTTGAACTTGAAATCAACAGTATAATCAGGTGCATAAGCACTTCTTTAGAGTTCAAAATAAAGGCTATAGCTTAAAGTAGCACCATTTGGTTAAAGAAAAACACACAGATGCCTTCCTGCGTTAGGCTCAAATTCCATTTCCCTTTACTTAGGGAATTTGGGGTAAGTAAGAAAAACTTACTTCCACTTCCCTTACTAAGAAAAACCTGCAGTATCTTTGAGGATCACCAGTCCAACTGCTATTCCCTTTTAAAAGAATTGCTTAAGATACAGTCAAGCTTCCTTTCCGTTTTCATGATAAGTATGGTGTTGATTTTCCCTCTCAGAGACATTATTTTATTGAAAACACTGCAGTTGTCATTACTCTTATTCCTCTTATTTTCTACAGTCATTAAGTCTGTATTGGTGTACTCAGTTCCATCTTTTCTTTTGAAGAAAGGAACCCCCGAGCAATGAATCTGGTCAAAGACTGTTTTTTTCCCACATCAGCAACACTCTTTGAAAGAACTGTGTAATTTCCTGTTTCACGTGTTCCACTATTAGGATTCCCAAAAAGAAATTGAAAAAACAATTTCACTGACTCCTCCTCGTGTGCGTTCTAGAAACCATGAAGGAAACATATAAGATTACTGCATCCTAGCCTTTAGGAGAATGCAACATTTACGTCCGTTATCGTGAAAGACAGGGAAAGTCTAAGAAGAAAATAACAGACAGAACCTGAAGGACTTCTTCATTGTCTCGTACTACTCAAATGGTCATGATCCTTCTGATGTGGTAGAGTCCTCTATCCCCTTTGTATTCACCTTAGCTCAGCATAAGGAACTGATGAACGAAGAGGGTGATGTAAAAGATGATGGCCATCAATAGATCCATTTTTAAATATTTTTTTTTTCCCCGTGGCTTAGTTTCCAGGCTAGGAATCCTCTATTACTATATTATCCGTTACCATTTGAGATTGTATGAATTGGATTAATATTTGGGTGACATTTTACACTGACTGTAAGATCTTTGTAAGGGAACCAGAAGCACAGTATTCTGTCTTTCAGTAATAACCTTTTCATGCTATTTCATTTTATTCCAAATACAGTCATCTTGTAGACTAAAGACGGAACCTCTCTTGGCTGTCTACTAGTTAACGAAAAGAAAACCTGATGTCACCATTTTGTAATCTTATCTCAGCAACAGAACTAGCAGTGTCCTGCTGTTACTTGTGACACATTCATGCAGGATTTTATTTTCCATTCATACATTTTTATGTATGAACACTGACACTTAGAACTGTAAAGGAAAAGTTTCTCCTATTTGCAAGAAAGAAAAAATTACACAACGTGAAACAGCACAAAAATCTCTGCATTTTACTGAAGTCAATAGAAGATAGGGTTGCTCTGATTTGTGATATCTGTTATAATGATTCCTGCATCAACTTTTGCTACATGATCTTTTTTTTTAAAAAATTGTGTTTTCTTGCAGACTGGGTGTGAAAAACTATATAGACATTATACATACAATGCAGAATATACGTAATTATCATTATTGCTACAATTCTACTTTAGGATTACTTATTGTATATGCAGACAGCATCACATTTGCCCATGTTACAAAAAGAAAATATTGTTTGGTGATGGATAAAAACAACACAAGTCACTGTATTTTAAATTTATTTAGCCAGTATACATTATTACATGACTTTGTTCGACCAACAGCAAATAGAACAAGTCATATGATTATGTCTTCAGAGAATAAAAGAATTTAATTAAAAAATTACTTAAATATTATTTTTCCAATACTATATGCAAGGAAGTCCACACAGAATCTTTTAAGCAAAGATTTTAATGTTTTACTTGTGTAATGCAAACCAAGGGTAATTTAATATATTTCATCATATATATTCTCAGTTGTTTCATCATTTCCTCTTAGCTTGTCATGAGAAAAACTATGGAGGATACTTACATCAGTTGCTATGAAGCTCAGATGTAACAGCTTCAATGATTAATTTTGCTCTTTTCCCTAATGTTGTTAATAACTACAAGTTAAAAAGTGGTTAAAATTTTTATAACAGGCAGAGTTAAAATCCCTTAGCCATCTGCTTTCACAAGGAGGATCAAATATTAACTCTAGTTTAATTTCTTGTATTCTCACCTTCTTCAAAACAACTATTCAACTGTCACTTCTTTTCTGTGTTAATATTTATATTACCAGTGGGCATGTTCAATTCAATATTGTCATTTTTCTTTCAGTATTTGAGTCTCTTTTGAGCCTCACTTAACAGCTAAGGACACATAAGGAAGAAAATGAGAATAAAATGAACTCCAAAAGAAATGTAACTATTTAAAAATACAATATGGCTGCAGAAACAATTTTAAATTTCATCTTCATGTAAAAGACTTGCAAAGCTGAATATCTAGATTCAAACAGGAGCTTTATTTTTGACCACTTGGGACTTAAGACTCAGTCTTTACAAGATCACATGGTACGTATAGTGGTGCAAGACACTTTTTCCTTGAACAATCTGTGAAAATTGAAAAAAGCGAAACTCTCATTTTTCTATGACTGTACTGTCCCTTAAGGTAGTAAGACGTACAGACTATTAATGCATATGGTGGCTTTCTTTAGGATTTATGTGTGAATACCTATTTACCTATCTAAAAAACAGCTAGAAAAAATATCATCATGCAGGATATGGCTTCAGGATGATTTAAAGAAACATGTTTTTTCTTGGACACTCTGCAACTTGTAAGAATATCTGATGCTCGATGATGGGTCCCTTAATTGAAAAATACAGCAAGAATACATACACAAAAGAGTTCTTTTGATAAAAAGATTATATAAGCAAAGTAACAAAAGTTGTGCAACTGGAATATTACTGTTAACAAGCATTCATTTTCTTTGCATCCCTCAAAAATGAATGGCACTCTTGCATGCTAAAGTAGTAAAATACTTTATTGTATTACTGATGCAGCAGCACAAATGGCAGGTAGGAGAATCAGAAACATGGTTTCGGCCTTTTTTCGCATGGATAGTGGGGGGTTTGGCTACCTAGTAATACATCTGGCAAATTCTGCAATTATCATAAGGTTCATTTCATACCATGTTAGTTCATTTCAGCTGTAACGCAGGTAACCAATCACCCATGACAATGCAGGTTCTCTTTGAACTGCCAGCAAGGTTTCAAATGCATTCTAGGTACTACCTGAGATACAATCAGCTTCCAAATCCCAACTGAAGGAGACGCTGGAGTCAGTAACATATCAAACATGTTGTCAGCCCCCCATCCCCCAAAGTTTGAAAAGTTCTACTTAATGTAGAGCCATGCATTCAAAACACGCATTTGTACAGACGCCACTTTCTCACAGTTTCTAGACTTCAGTGAAAAGGATTTTCAGGGCCACAAAGGAAATGATGTAACTATTTTCTCCATATTTTTGTAGCCACAAGATAGCCGGTTGTTGGTAAATGTAATTACTACTCGTGCCTCCAAACCACAAGAAAATAATAATACTGCTTTTCCTGTACATGCTGAACATAGAGCTATGGCCATAACCACCCCCCTAAAGAACTAATAGCGTGTGTTGTGAACACAATGCCGTATTGGAATCGCATCCCACATCCTCAAAGCACATCTTTCCAAATAAAAAGATGTTAATTCATTTGAAAAGGATGTTAAATGTATCCCTATCTGATGCCATTCTGCTTGGTCTCTTATTTCTAGAATGATGTTACACAGCAGGATGTTTTGCATAACAGCATGCTCCCCCTTCCCCCCCTTTTTTTTTTCAATGCAATAGTCCCAGTATTTTCAAGTCCTGTTGCCAATGCAAGTTGTCTTTTATCGCTAAAAACTTCATTATTCCTTCTTTTCAAACACAGCTTCTAGCATATAGGGCTCACCTGGAGAAGGTAATATCATCTCTCTACCATATGAGGCATGTTAGGTATTGTATTAGTGAATCACATCTATCTCCACTTTACTTCCCTCTGCCTCTCATATTTGAAGGATCTCACTATTTCATGCTTGAACTGTACTTAATTTAAACAAAATTAATGTTCTTTATAAATTTTTGAATGAGTGAACTCTGTTGGTTTTTTTTGTTTGTTTCTGGTTGCTTGTTAATTTATCTCTCTACTCTCAGTCCCTTATTCTGACACACTAAGTGCTGTGAGTAAGTTATAGTCCCTTATGTCCCTAGCACCACATCTGTGATACTAAATGAATACAACAAAAGAAAACCACAGTTCACTGGAATGTCCGTATTCTCCGCTTGTGCTTTCTGCTAGCCCGTGTCTTACAGATTGTTTGGTAAACTTTTTCTTCTCTTTGTGGGTGTGAGGTGATGGCTTTGACAAAGTCCTTCTTATGCCACAGCTTCACAGTTTTTTTACACACATGCTGTAGATAAAATTACTTTTTATTGACATCCCTAGGGATGGGGTTTTGATGCCTAAGCATATATCTTTGGTTGGAAAAAAAAATCCCGATCCAAGTAACCATATTCAAATACTTCTTGCTTTTTCACTTGGCTGCTGTGTCTACTTGTTCTACTACGGAACACCCCAACTGGATTCCGTACTGATTCTTAGGATTTAATTTCCTTATGTTTTATTTAGTATCTTTTGCCTAAAGGGTTTTTACGTCCTTCAGCCTAATAGTGGTTCTATAAACTCGTTATTGTCTCTTCAATGTTGAATTTAAGTTTTATAATGGCCATGACTTTAACCCAAAAAGGCCTGCTCTGATAGAGGACTTCAGAGTTTCTTACCTGCATTGCTGTACGTCACTTAAGTCAAGAATCGCCATTCCGTTTGCGTGCTCTAGAACTAAATGTTCCAAAAAAGCAATCACTCAGGATGATGAGAAATTGTTTCCCTTACGGTCTATCCCACTGTGACATTTGACCAGCTGAAGGTAGTTGAAGTCACCCATTATTACTACCTCATTAGGCTTAGTTGATTCTTTGATCCCCTTCAACGTTTTGGACTCAATATCCGTTTCCTGATCAGAAGGCTCAACAGCATAGCCCTAATACTGCTCCCCCAGCTCTATGACCTAATCTGTCCTTCCTGTTCAGTTTATAGCCAGGTATTACACTCTCCTATTGATTTTTGTCATTCCAACATTCTTCTGTAATGGCTACTATGTTAAGATCCTCTTTCTTTGCCAAGAATTTCAAGTCACCTATTTTTTCCTCTTACACATCTCATGTTGGTATACAGATATGTATAGGTTTTGTATGCATTTGGGGAAGCAGGGAGTTGGCCACGTCGTTTTTTATTTAACTCTTGAGTTTGACACTGTATTAGCTTTCCAGAATTTCTCAGTTGTCCCTCCTTCAGTTTTGCTGCACATTTCATTCTTGTCCCTTACGCCTTTTGTATGACTGACATCATTAGCAGATGTCTTTAAATGGTGAGAGCCCTCATTTGTCAGCTTTTCCTCAACTCCTGTATGAGTAACCACACTCATTAATTTCCTACACCAGCAATCCATTTTTACTACGGTGCTAGACAACCCCTTCCACAGAGGTTCTTCCTCCTCCAAAGCTCTGTGCGAGTATCCCAATGGAAATCCTACTTCTTGTCATCCATTAACTGAAATACCAAAAATCTTAAATTATGAAACCTGCACATTAGACTAAAAGCAGTTCAGAAGTGAGCATAAAGATACCAAAACTTCACCAGGTTTCCTGGATAAGTTTCTAGGACTCTTTCAGTAGTTCCTAATACTGGCACAGAATATATCCACCACAGTGAGCTCCTCTCAGGCACCTTGTGCAAGTCTGTTCTTCAAGTTCTGGCCTCACACTCTTCCCCCCTGAGAATCTACTCAGCGAATTGTTTTTGTGGCCAACATGAACCAGGCAATTAATGGCTTTAGTAATTCGATTTCCTAAATCATCTTTCAGATTCAATAACTGAAGATATGACCCTGATACTTACGATTAGTTCTCATATTAATGTTTTACTTCCCTTAGCACTATGTTAAGATCCTCTTTCTTTGCCAAGAATTTCAAGTCACCTAGTTTTTCTCTTACACATCTCATGTTGGTATACAGATATGTATAGGTTTTGTATGCATTTGCTAAATCAGCCACAGTATAATGCACACAAGAAAGAGACATTAAACAATCCAAAAAATATTAAACAATGAAAACCACTTGTGACAGAGCAGAAACACCTTTGCCATTGTCTAATCATCAAACACATACTTGCTCTTGAGAAAAAGTACTAAATTCAATTTATACCTCACAGTCTAGGTAAATACGAGACAGCTGCTAAATACGTCTATATAAATCTCAAATGTTTTCATCAGATGTATTGGAAAATAATGAGAGTAAAAGAAGGTACATTTATTCTAATAGCAGACCATATTCCAGCAAATAATCATTTTTTTAACTCTTGTGGAGAAGCAAGTATTTCAGAGGGGTTTATCAGCACATGGTATAATTAGTATTTATTATGAATAGCAGGGAGTTTAAGAGAACAAAGGTTTATAACTCAGGCCAAAGTATAAAAAAAAATGCAAAGACACAAGTCTGTAATTAACTGCATAAATTCTCCGATTTTCAAGGTTGTGGACCTGACCCTGACTTCAGGGGGCTTTTGGGTGCTCAAAAATCAGGCCCCTTCCCTCAGGTGCCCAAGTGCAGCTCCCTGACAACCTCTTGCACCATCAGTCTGGAAACATGGCAGAGGAGAGAATCTGTCCTTATTGGTTAAAAAATACATATACTTTTCACATGTGTTTTTTTTTTTTCCTGAGAACCGAAATATGATTGTAAAACCACATTTCTGGTGGGTTTGAATGTGTAAATCCTGCATTCACAGAAATATTTAAGCAAAGGTGGTTGGCTGTACTGCTAGTTGGACATGAGACCTGGCTCATCCTGACAGCAAGATGGGGTGTGGCTGTATTCAAAGCACTGGCTCCGGGATCAAAGAGTCCGTCTCCAGCTGTGGCATACCTTTCATCTGCAACACCGATAACTCCACACCGATCACCTGGAAGGTGCTGCAGAAACAGATTGATTTTATTACTGCAACAGGCTGAAACGCTGACTGGTTTTGCTTCTTTCAGTCAGAGTCGCCGGTAATTTACTGCTAGCAATGATGTGGCAAATCACTGGTTTTCAATAGTATTTTTCCTACTTTAGATTATTACAAATACTATATTCGGCATTTAAATATTATGTTTGCAGTTTCTCTGATCAAAAAGCATGGACAAACCAAACTACAAGTAACTTTTAAAAATGCAAGTGAATGTGAAAATGAAGAGAAGTGTCCTGGATTGTATGTGGCTTATAGTATTTTGGTGTCAAGAATGTCACATGAAAGGCTTTAATTTTATTTTATTTCATTGTGACTTATCTCTCATATTAAACAAAAACAAAATAAGTTTCCAGATGTTTTCCTTTGTGGAAACTAACCTGGAAATGCAAAAGAAAGTAACTGTATTCCTACAGTGGCAATAAGCTAGGACCACCACGTCTTCAAGCACAGTGTACCGTAAGTGGGAGACTGGTGGGGAGGAAATACTGAGAACCTTTCGACTGCCATCGTTCTCATAATAATTCTGTAGATATTTCATATGCTCATTATATTCAGGGATCATATCCAGATTTGCCTACGGAGCTGGTGATGATGAAGAGAAAACTCTGGTGGCAGCTTTGTACAACTGAGATTTTTCAGAAGTACCTTTTTGCCACGTGGTATAGGAATAAGTCACAGGCAGTTACAACTCTGGACTGAAAAATGTACTGAGGTGTTGGTCCAACACATAGAACAGTTATTTCAAAACGTGCAATCTTTAACAATATTGAATAGTAAGAACACTTCTAATAGTTCTGTTATAGACATCATGTGTTTTCTCAGATAGGCATGCATGTTATGGCAAGAATACATTTATAGAAGGAAAAGAAATCTCAATAGTCAGGAATCCTCAAATACTCACAAACTTACTGCTGGGCTAATAGTAAGCAAAGGAACCATTAACAGCAGCACTGTACCATCATGTTAATATATCACTTGGTTTCTGACGGTCCTTGGGGACCTCACCTGTTTCTCCCAGTACAAAGTACATAATCAGTATAGGTTTTCCAATCTTGCACGCCACACTGAGTTCCCAAGAGCCTTCTTTTAAGTACTCCATCCATCTTTCACCTGCCATGTAAGTGTTGCGGTTTATTTATACATCATTCATTGTTTTGTTAGAGCTAGTCTGTCAGCTCAGAGTACTTACCCCTTCCCAGGCCTGCAAAACTTGCTCATCCACAGAGGAATGCCACTTAACATTGGCACCTGCTTAGTGTTGTAAAGTACATCCAGATGGGAGTATCTCCCTGCAGACCCTTAGCCTGCTGCAGGCAGAGATTCACTACATCCCTCCTCATAAGCGGTTTATTCCTGCATACTCTTGCACTGACCTTTGTAGCCCTTTAGAAAGGGAACTGTGACTGTGGTGTGAACTACAGCATTTTGACTGAGGTCAAAGGAGCGCTGCGGAGAAACACAGGCAGGCTACACTGGTAAACAGTATTGATGCTGTTCAGTTTGAGTGTTGGGTTCTTCTTCCTCAGTGATTTATGTCCTGGGAAGTCAAAGGAACTTTCATCAACAGAAACTCTGGCACATGAGTTCTTTCATGATTTATACTCTGCCCCATTAATACCGGCCTTTGTAACAAAAGCATTTAACAAACAGAACTCCTAACCGTGCATACACCAAGGAGTTGGGATTCAAGAGTGCTACTTGCAAGAGGTGTATGGAGAAGCACACCGAGGTGGAAAATAAGCTCCCACTATGTATCAGTATCTTCCGCTCCTTTCTAGCAGTTCAGTACTTAACTATTTTTCATCCACTTTTCCATCATTAACATTTCATTTCATCAGTTTTATTACCCAACCATAAAATTTCTCTCCAAGATGCAGTAAGGCAAGAAGAAATCCAAAGCCAGGCAGGTATTTCAGAGCTATGAGTGTGTACATGAAATAGGTAATTTCTTTCAGAAACTATCCTCGTTGAAAAAAAAATTTAAAAAATTTGAAAAGACGATGTTTCACAGTTACTTAGTCAATAGCATGCATTAGACGCTTTGTGAGAATTTAATGAAAAAAGCAATTAGTATTTGAATACTGTATATGTAACTGTGAGCAAAAACCAAAACATGTTTTTAAATACAATGCTTCCTATGAACTTTGCAGTGCTTCCAGATTTCTTTTGTTTTGAAGTTAATGATCTTATGCCATTGACCTGAACAATGAAAATACAGGACCTAAATTTATAAAACAACAGAAATATCGCAGTTTTGAGTGCTAATGTACAGATTTAACAACAGCCTGCAGTAATGTCACTGGCTATTAAACTAAACATTTTATTGATGTTCCCATAATGGAATGTCATTCGGCTGGAAAATACACATCAGCTACTTAATGGGCACCAATCTTAGGAAAGCACTGTTCATTTCCTTAAGCCACAGAAATGTTAGAAAGTTAGTAAGTTCCAGATATACCCCTAAAAACATAGAGAACCTAATAAAGCATTAAATTTGCATTTCTGCACTGATCTTCCACATTATGATCCCATTTGTGGTCAGACCTAGCATATAAGAAGCCTGAACTTCGTTTTGCCCTGTCAGGTTCCCAGCAAAAATACTTCGGAAAGCAGGTACCAGGGCTAAGCCTCAATAAACTGAATGATCAGCGACTCCATGGGGAATTATCATGAACGTTATCCCTGAAAACTTATATTCAGGAAGCTACATGCTGAATATAAGCCCTATCAGTCCCTTATGACATGCTCTCTTCATCTCTCTTGCCAGCACAATCATTACCAGAAATCTGGAGAGTTTACAGTGTCTATACAGAAATAAAAGCTCTCACATGCTCTCCAGAAAAACAGCTTCATACCTTTTACAGACCAGTTGATTAGAGCACATAGCTGGTGAAACACATTGTTACAGAAGCTATGGGGGGCGGGAAAAGGAAAATACTAAAGACTGTTTTTTCCGCTTAAAATTTTACACCAGTTCGCATGAACAAAGGCATGAAATAGTTCACCTGGGCAAATTCCTATCTTCAAATTTTCTGAACTATTCTGAAAGTTATATCCAACTTTAACTGCTCAACCTCCTGTTGAGGGTTTCTTCTACCGCAGCAGCCGTACCTGTTATGCAATATTACAGAAGTTAATACTAGGATTTCATAGCATTAAAAGCAGAACTGACAGTAATCTCTCGTGACGGAAGAGCATCTTTTCCAAAAATTTAAATCTAAGCAGATGTTCAGTGTAATTAGAAATGCAATTTGTACATGTCTACATACTGAAGCATGTCAGGGCCTTCACAATACCATCAGTTTGCAACACTTCACTCTATCTGAGTTTATTTGAAGCACGTTGCACAGTAATTAACATTTGCCAGAAGAAATCTCTTGTGTCAAGCCATAAACACTACTCTGAATATTCCCTTTGTATAAGACCTTTCATTCTAACTAGTGCTATTTAAGCAGACAATTAGAATGAAGGGCAACCAAACTATAGAAAATGTACAGAGGTGACCCTGCAATTCCTTAGTATTCCATGCAGGCCACAAGAAGTTTGTGTGCATAATCCCACTTGAGTATCAAAGCAAGTGTCTGCTATACAACTGGATAAAAAAAGGTCATTAGAGAATGCTGTAGCAATAAAATTGAATGTGATTGGGCTGGTGAATGAAACCAGCCCACTACTATCATCATGTGACTATACTCTGAAATTATTTTCATTTATCCAAATGATCGCCTGCTTTTCAAGACATCAGTTGGGACATTTCAACACTAAAAAATACTTGGTATTTTACACTGGAAGAAAGAGTACTGTAATGTTTGATATGTTAAGCTAGTTAGAAAACAATATTGTACAACAATGCAGGTGTTACATAACTGTAAATCATATCTTAAAAGTGCACATCACAGGATACTTTTTAAAGAGAAAGCATCATTTCCCCTTGTATCTTATAAATATATATATACCTTACATACAGTGGAGTGCATAAAACTAGACTTTCCTTGTGTTATAATTAATTGTTCCATATACCTCTTTGTTCAGGTTTTTAACTTGCCTAAATGTTTTTTCCCCACTAGTCTCCTTAACTGAGGTGAACAAAATGCAGAGCTTGAAGGAGATATTCAAAAGGCAGGTGGTAAAAGGCCTTTTGTTCTTTAACAGATGCACATGAACGTCGAGATAAAATCAGAACGGAAGTAGGCTTTCAGTCCAAAACCTAGAAGAGCCTGAGTAACTTTTAGAAGTGTTTCTTTAATATTATGCCTTCCAATCTTGCATTATATGGGTTTTGAGACAACCAGAAAACAAAGTACTGAACAAAAAATGTGGATCAGAGGTCAAAAAAATTAACTTACAATAAAGAGAAGACCAAAAGAGGTGACTACTTTTTTCTATGTTAAATAAGAGTCTTACGATAGAATAAGAATAGAATAGTTCAATTGGAAGGGACCTACAATGATCATCTAGTCCAACTGCCTCACCAATTCAGGGCTGACCAAAAGTTAGGGTATTAAAGGCCCTTTAGGGCTCTTGGACCTTAAGGTCCAAATGCCCCTTAAGCACTGGCAGGCAACCCCTCTCCAGGAAACATGTTCCAGGGTTTGACCACCCTCTCAGTAAAGAAATGTTTCCTCATGTCAAGTCCAAACCTCCCATGATGGCTTTGAGCCATTCCCATGCATCCTGGCACTGGATCCCGGGGAGAAGAGACCAGCACCTCTCTCTCCCCTTCCCCTCCTCAGGAGGCTGCAGAGAGCAGTGAGGTCACCCCTCAGCCTCCTTCCCTCCAATCTACACAAACCCTGAGTCCTCAGACACTCCTCAGAAGACATGCCTTCCAGTCCCTTCACCAGCTTTGGTGCCCTCCTCAGATGTGTTGAAGTACCTTAACATGCTTCTTAAGTTGTGGGACCCAGAACCGCACGCTATACTCAAGGTGAGGCTGCACCAACACTAAATACAGCAGGGTAATCACCTCTTTTCAACAGCTGGTTACACTGTGTTTGATGCACCCCAGGATGTGGTTTGCCCTCTTGGCTGCCAGGGCACACTGTTGACTCTTGTTGAGCCTCCTGTCAACCAGCACCTCCAGACATCTTTCTGCAGGGCTACCCTCCAATTGCTCCTCTCCCAATTTAGACTTGTGTCCAGAGTTACTCCATCCCGAGTGCATTTGTTCTTGTTCAATTTCATGTCATTGATGATTGCCCAATGCATTGATGACTGCCCAATGTATATAGATTCCTCTGCAAGGCCTCTTGCCCCTCAAGAGAGTCAACAGCACCTCCCAGTTTAGTATCATCAGCAAACTTACTAACCATGCATTCAATTCTGACATCCAGATCATTGATAAAAGGATTGAACAGAACTGTCCCAAGAAATGAGCCCTGAGGAACACTGCTGGTGACTGGTCACCAGCCTGATGTAGCCCCATTTGCAGCAACCTTTTGAGCCCTGTTGTTCAGCCAATTCTTCACCCAGCACACTGTGTACCTGCTCACCCCACAGTTGGACAACTTGTCCAGAAGGATGCTGGAACAGTACCAAAAGCTTTACTAAAGGCCAGAAAAGCTACATACACCAGCTTCCCTTCATCCACTAGGTGGGTGACCCTATTGCAGAAGGATACTAAATTAGTTAGTTAAACAGGGCTTTCCCTTTGTGAATCCATGTTGACTCTGTCTGATGATTGCATTGTATTTTAAATGCCTTCAATAGCACCCAGCATGATCTTCTCCATAATTTTTCCAGGAACTGAGGTTAGACGAACAGGTCTGTAGTTTCCTGAGTTTTCCCTCATCCCCTTCTTGTAAAGTGGGATAACATTGGTTAGCGTTCAGTCAGCAGGGGTCTCCCCCGACTCCCAAGACTTTTGGTACAATATTGAAAGGGGTCCTGCTGTAATATCTGCTAGCTCCTTCAGTACTCGGGATGAATCCCGTCAGGCCCCATGGACTTATTCAGCTGATACAACTGGTCCATTAGAATTTCAGCATCAGTCTCCACAAATAGAAGATCATCGTTCACACCGTCATGGTCCTTCAGCTCAGAGGATCAGGCAGCCCAAGGTAGCCTCATGGATGTGAGCTCTGATACAGAGAGGGGACAGCACCAACCACCTCTCCAGGAAACACATTCCAGGGTTCGACCACCCTCTCAGTAAAGAAATGTTTCCTCATGTCAAGTCTGAGCCTCCCCTGACAGACACAGCTTTGAGCCATTTCCACGTCTCCTGGCACTGGATCCCGGGGAGAAGAGATCAGCACCTCTCCACTCCTCCTGAGGAAGCTGTAGAGAGCAATGAGGTTGCACCTCAGTCTCCTTCTCTCCAAACCAGACAAACCCAGAGTCCTCAGCTGGTCCTCAGAGGACCTGCCTTCCATCCCCTTCACCAGCCCTGTTGTCTTCTCTGGATGCATTCAAGTCATGGAAAAAATTACCATTTAAATATTTAAGCAGTAGCAACAGCAATTGGAGATGGGGACCAACAAGTTAGGGTGATGCACTGGTACGTAAAAACATGAGAATTAAATAGGAAAAACATAAACATAAGCAACATTTTAACTTCGTGCTGCTAAGATGTACCTATGCTTTTAGATGGACAGAAATTTTAAAACTAAATTAAGTAAAAACATTAGAAAACCCACTACATAGAACAACTCTGGCTTTTCAGAAGACAGAAGGATTTTTCAGTGATGTGATCCAACTCTAGTATCTAGGTTCTGTGATTACGTAAAAGCCCAATATCTTTGTATTTCCCATGAGGATCAGGTCATGTCAGAGACCTACTGGAAATCCATTCCCGTAAAAATTCTAGCTTAATTTCCACATAAATAGATATAAATTGGCTTCAGTTCGACAGCTTTTCCTTTTTCTTCAGAACTGAATTTGTATACCTGCAAGCGTTTTCTCACTCATCCAACATCATTATTTAGTTAAGATAAATAACAAAAAAATATGATTCCAACATCTCCCCACCCTTTACTTCAATCTTATATTTGAAGCATTCTTTTGGAAGAACCAGAAAGTTCTGTCTTTGTGTTCATGTATTCTTTAGTCTCCTGAAGACGCTACAGCTGCCAGCATTCAACTGAAAGTTGCTTTTTGAAAGATAACTACTGTTCCCTGCATTCAACCCATCCTCCAATTACAGGAAACCAGAAATGAATGAAACAAGGTTGCCACATAAAATTAATTCACAGTTACTACTGATAGGAACTGCAATGGAATATGTAACCTGGTGAATTAGTGAAGACAGTCAAAGAACGGATTTCTCACTGAAAAATGAACTGACGTTGTGGGATTTCTTGCTCTGCCATGCATGTATGGAATGATTTGGGAGATTAACCTTTTGACCCACATTCACCTCAACTACCATTAGACACTTGACTGAGGATCGCAAGATGGTAATCTAATTGCCTCGTTATAAGCAACAGAGAGAAGACACTTCAGAGGGTGATTATCGTTCGGATATTTGACTATGATTGTTATTACTGTGATTATGATATTACTCCATTAACCATGGAGTAATCTTAGAATAAGAATGTAGCTACCTCAAAAATCTCACTTACATGCTTAGTTTTAACTGAGATGTATTCAGGATGGCGTACATCAGTTCCTCATCTGCAAAATGTGAGAAATAACATTTCCACAATTTTTCAGAAGAATAAAAGGCACACGGAACACTGAAAGATACAGAAGGGATGTGGTATTGGGCTAATTTCAGTCTGAGGACATAAGTCATCTACCTTCTGATTTGCAGCAGCAGAGGTGAGACAGACTGCCAAAATGAATTTGCACTATATAATAAAATCCGCAGTACTGCTGAAATTCACTGTCACTGCTCCCATATATCCATTGACACAGATGCTCCTTATCAGTTCCTTTCTCTTTGCGCATAACAAAATATTCAAAGGTTTAGAGTCAATACTCGGTGGGTTGAAGGAAAAACCAGTAATGCGTTCAGAAAATGTGACCTGAATAAGTGGTAAGTGTGTAAGGTACAAAAGGACAGATCAGATGTGTATATAATCCAGTTTTCCCTTTCAGCACTGACAAACGCTCCACCTTTAGTCAAGCCTCTTTGCTTACAGGCAGTTGTCAGTTAGGGCCTGCCTGCATTCTCCCTTAATCCATCAACGCATACTTGAAGACAGAAGAGATACTCCATTCTCCAGAACAAACCTGGAGTTTTTTCAAGTGGGGCTCATGGAGATAGCTTACTTATTTGTCTTGCATAAACACATCACTCATGAAGACAACATCAAAGACAGCAGAGCTGTCCTAAGCCTGATGCTTGCTTTTTTGTTATTATTATTGCTCAGCCATTCAAGGCAATGAAGTCTTTGCGGGACTTTGTGAAGGCAAACTATGCTAAGCTGGGACAATTTTCAAATTTAAGGAACATGGCACCCCAAAAAAAAAAAAAAAAAAAAAAATCTTAAAAGTTCTACTTACATAACTGATACCCAGATGTAGCTACAAAATATTTAGCTTATATTTACCTTGTGTTTGATTACTAAATTGTAGGTTTGATTGCAATTTATTATGGGAGAAATGCAAATGAGCTAGAAATCCAATCTGCTCTCTCTGAGGTAGCTCCACAACGTGAACCAACGCATGGTAACTGTACATTTGCTTCAAAAGCTCTAAAATGCTAAAGGAAATGCACCCGCCGTTGCTTAAAGGTTTGCTGTAATTAAGTAGGAATAATTTTACAAGAAGAAGGACGTAACTGGGGACCTGGACAAGGTGCTGTGTAATGTAACCTGGGGTTGGATGTTGATTAGCTAGCAAGACAACAGATCCTGCTTCCATTGACGCAAACAGGAGTCAGAGCAAAACCCAAAACGTGCTGGGCTACTGTTGTTCAGTCAGGTTTTGCGTTTTAGCCTGTTAATGATGAATCCCAGACAGACATTCATAGTTGTCTCCTGGAAAACTCAAGTAGTAAATACATTTTGTTCATTATCATGTATCTATTTAGGTATAAGTTCTAAGCGACAAGTGAAAGGCATCCTTCAGGCATGTAGGCATGTTTTTCTTTCTACTGCTAGGCTAGTGATGTTAGACTAATGGGCTTCTGTCATTGAAGCTAGCTGCCTGCATCTTTCCCCTGAATTACTCGTACTTTTCTGTTTGCAAAAGCTGTCAGAGTTTGAAACTGGTATTAAGTCCAGAAACAATTGGTCTTTCAAATTCCAATTAAAATAACATGCCTGAACAGATTTTAGTACTTTAAAACCAGCTATTTCACCTTAGAAAATATGTGTAATCACAGAATCATTTGAGACTGCAAATAGAGAGAACACAGAAACCCTTCAAGAACCTCATCATAGTCCAGTTCTTGTTCTCATAGCAAATTTCTAAGAGGAATCGATTTAAAGGCTAAAAAGGCTCTTTCTTCTTTTCATACATCAGAAATGGTACAGTTTTATTTTTCATATTCACCAAATAGTATTGCTTTTGATGGATTATGATCCAGTAAAATGTTATTGCTATATTTTGAAATTAATGTTTATATAGTAAAACACTACACACAATAGTTCATCATCCTCATATTACTGTGCAGTACTGAGATGTCTTCAGAAGTGTATTTTGCTTCTTTTGCTAATTAATGCCAAGATTTTTAAACGAATTTGAGAACAACATGAAAACCATATGTTAAAATTTGACAGTTGTGATCAAATGACAATAGAGATCTGTTAGTTCTCCCTTTAACTTTGTAAATATGTGTTTAAAATGCTTCCCAAAATCATCACAAGGATTAACAAAACACTAACACATGCAAAGACAGAAGTCTAGAAAACAAAAATTAAAATTACTATTAATAGTGTTATCAAGGAAGAAAAAGAATACAAAGGACTAAAGCTATGTTTCAAAAATTCAATAGCACAATTCACATTTATAAATTAAAAAAACGAGTTCCAATCAAAAATGTAAACTAAATTCTCTATCCTTATTAGCTTTAACTTTCATTTATTGTGACACTGAATGGAAGTTTCAGAATTTGATGTTCTATTTTTAAGATTTCTCTTAATCTTTGAATATGGCTAGAGAAACCCTAAATGCTTCACAATCCTATCTTCTGCTTCTTTGCTCTGACATCTCAGAGTATGAATTCTTTTTAGTTTTACCTGATGATGATGCAAGAGTCTTCCTCCTAACTGCCACTACAGATCTGACAGCAGACAGAGCATTAGGGGCATAGTCCTCACGGCATGAAGGACACAGCTAAACTTTTTAGTGGAGCCACAATCTCATTTTAAACTGTGGTCATAATGAAAGACAAACGTGAGAGTTGCTTTCTCATCAGGATGTGTTGGCAATCTGAGTGGAAAAGCTCAATTCCATCATGTTTAAATATTCTTGCGGATTAATGGGTTCTAGCATACATAAAGTTGTTTCTGGACTGCTCTTAAAAATTTCTTGAGACTTTTATACACTTAATCGTTTTTACTCGTATGCAGAGTTTCAGATACGTAGTTTTATGTACAATGTATTTTAAAGTTGCGTTTAAGTCTTGAAAAGGGATTAGTAGAGCCATCATTCTGAGAAAAATGGTAGCTGTTCCCTCAGCAATCTGAGGAGTCAACAAAACGTCTGTGTCGTTCTGCAGCACTGAAATTAGTAGGTCGACTGCCAGTGGTGGCACTCTCTGAGGGACAGAACAAGGACCTAGAGGAAGGGCAGACGTCCCCATGACTCCTGCTTGCTAATGCCTGCCGGTAGTCAGTTTTATGTGTTGGCACGCTAAGGTAATGAAGAAAGTCTACGGTTGTTCCAGAAATGTTTCCTCCTAGAGAAGAAGTCTCCAATGACATAAATCAGAAAAAAAAAAAAAAACCACTGAAATTACTTGCACAATATGAAATGAATAAAATATTTCTAAAAATGGTGGCACTCAAGTATTCTGTAAGAAAAAGCACAAAACCAAGACTTCTCTTCTTGCCCTAGACCAATTTAGCCGAGTACTTATTAAATCACACTGCTTTGCCTATAGTTGCTTCTCTACTCAAGCTAATTTCACTACGGAGAAAGAAAATCCTAATGCAATTTTTGAAGCTCCGTGAATAGAGAATGTACATAAATGATTTTTAACACTTTCCATTGCCATACACCCATGTCATTTTGCCTGTAATTCAGCTTGTTTAGGAAGGACAGTACTTGTGCTAATGTGGCCTAATTAATAACAGCCAGAATTAACGCTGCTATTTTAATTCTATGAATTCTTGCAAGGTTCTTTATAGCACAGAGGAGAGGTTTGAATGGGGGAACTAGGAAAGGAGTAAAAAATGAAGCAGGCACATGGTTTTCATTTGGGGGGAGGGAGTCTGTTATGAAATTTACTTGACTGCTGCAGGCAATACTGGAGGATTAAATGGAAACTGGCTGAACCTTAGCTTCGAGTTTATAAAGAGCATTCACTCTATAAAGTTTCCTTATAGCACCTTTTTACATAATGAGCTTTAACTAAATTCTGTCAGCACGGAAAGTGGTTCATATGGTTTAAGATGTGTCTTACTTCAGGAATTCAGAAGCTTTTCCTTTCAAAAGCAGAGAAGCAGCGTTAAAGGAGGGCTTGAGTCTTGAAGCGGTGGAAGATGTTGTACCTTTCCCGTGTCTCATGCTTTCAACTACAAACTTGAACAAATCTGCGTCAGGATGTTGATTTTGTCAGCTGCAATGATCTTTTACCTGATTGTTCATATGCTATTGTACATAACCCTCAGTCCCTTCCAAAAGTGTGAATTTTCCTGGTAGTTTTATAACTAGTAAGAAAAGTAGGAAGGAAGGAAGGACAAACATATAGCCTGATGTCATTTATATTTAATTTTCAATTTGTTTTCTTTATTTCTGTTCTGGGTTCAGAACAATTTTATCTATAGTGGTCCTTCTTGAAATCTACTTGATTCATCAAAATGGCTGCCTCTCCTTTTCTTTCCTCTTTTTCGACCTTCAAGAATTTCCAGCAGGCTCAATCCTGCATAAGTACCACTGGATGTCATGAGGAAAAGAACACAAGAACATCCAGCATCAAGATTTATGGTGTCATACCCCTCAACCTTTTTTGTTGTTGTTGTTTTGAGCTAAATTCAAATCCTAATTACTTCAAACAACAATACGTGATATTTTATACAGTTGCGCTTAGAGAAATACTGGAGTATGTTCTTTCAGGCATTGTGCAGCTACAAAACCTCTGTTGCCATTCTAAGTAGACACAAAAGCTCAAGAGACTTAATCGCTCCAACGCTTCTAATAACGCAAGCAACTTTAGCCGTGCACGATGTTCCTGGGAACTCGTAGTAGTTATGCCATCCACACGTGCAATTGGAACTAAGCTTGTATTTTCAGAGCACAGGTTTTAAAATCAGTAGAGTTAAATTCTGGTTTTTCTAACCAGGAATTGTGGAGATTTTGAAGTCTTCTAGAAGTAGTGTTTTTAACAATGTTATCCTTCTGCAAACAGTTCCTTTTTCAAATCATAGTTCAAGCCAAAAGAATAAAACGAATAAATTCTGGGGTTAAGTGAAGTGTTCGTTTCAATTGGAAACCAAGTACTGATATTCATGTTCCGACAAAGTGTAAATGAACTTTGTCTCAAAATGTTACTTTGAGGCAAAAGATCAAAAAACTTGTCAACTGTCGCATTCTAAATGGCTGCAAAGAAATACTATGCTTAGTTTTTCAGATTAATCTATTCAAAGATTTACCAAACAGTTCAGGTTGAAAAATACCATCATCTGACAAATCTACTATGCATTTGAACTTTTCAAAGGACTCTCCTTGTAAGTGCTACTCAAATGAAAACACTGAAATACTTTATAAAGATTAGGTACTTAATGTCATTTGATTAACAAATCTATGAACATCTTTTGAAAAGACTATAAAAAGGTAGAATATAGACAAATGTATAATGCTAAATTTGATTCATATTTAATCAATACAGAAGTCGGAATGCAAAAGAAATTAAAAATCTGCTTGGACAAAGGGGTTGCAACAACACAAACAGGTGATAGTGAAAACGGAATCAGGCAAAGAACGTTATAATGACACACATATTCTTCTTTTGTTTGTTTGTAATTTTGTAGCCAGAATTACTTCCTTGAACTCCATCACACAATTAACAAAGCTTCTGGCATACTAACTCAGCAAAGGGGGAAAGAATCAATTTTACAAGTGTAATATAAAATGTGATATTTATACTGTTTTCCGGTAGTAATCAGCACTGTCTGATGTGCAAGTAATTTGTTGAATGCCAAAGACACTCATGTCTGGCTAACAGTTGTTGGCTGATTTTGCTGAAAGCTGTGTGTCAGAACAGGAATCTGTTTGCGGTAAAACGGTTCGTGCAGGAAGGTAGGCAGCCTGCTTCCACATACTGCACTAATGATGCCTCTTCACAGCAACCACATTTTCCATTTTAGACCCCTGCTCTAAGAAGTTCTAAAATCTCTGCTGAGGGAACATAGGGGGAAGACGGTATATCCCTTCCTCAAAGTCTCAGTTCCCAAATTCATAAATTAACCAAAATGAAAACAAGATGAAAATCAGTCTCTCAATTAAATGAAATATTTGTTTATTTTAAGCAAACTAATAATTGTACTTTGTCTTTCTTGCCCAAAGATCTCAATATTCTTTGCATTAGATAAACACACCTCAGATAACGTAAGCATTACCCTTTCCAAATATTTCACTGGGTTATGAGGAGACAGTGAAATGAAGGGATATGAACGAGAAGAATGAGCTGCCACGTGTGCTGCTTTACAGAAACCCTGGGAAAGAGCAATGGCACTAGCTGAATCACAGCTGCCTCCCGGCAGCCCTTTAACCGAGGTGGTGGGTCAAAATGCAGAGTGGAAAAACAGCAAAGATGAGCCCGACCTCTTCCCAGCTCAACTCCACCTACTGAATTTGAAAGAAGGGAAGCACCAGTCACAAACCCACTAAATCCCCTTCTATTCCCCTTTCCTCTGATGCCCAACCTAGAACAGTGATGAAGGGAACACTAATAACATCATCCTGGTAGGGGAGCTGCTTTATACCCTGCAAGAATGCCCCTGGAGTGTATTGCAATCCAGCCCTCAACTCCACCCCAGAGGCCACACACGAACTGTATGGCACAAGCTGGGAACGACCCCAGGTTTCCTGGTACAGAGACCTAACTCTTGATCGTAAGACTATCCTTTTTTTCTTCCTTAATCCTTTATTTTATTTTCAGTAACGTGGCAGATTCTTATCTATTTCATAGCCCCATTAGCGCTGCATGCCAGTCCCTTGCCCCTCTGCAGCAGACCACCCTGCAGTCCTGAAAACCACTTCAGATGGCACTTTTTCAAGCCACGCTAATCAAAATTAAATATCTCTCAATTAATTATCCCTCTACAACCTGCATTCCAATCCCACTCCATAATTGACAATTACTTGCCCATTCTTCCTCACAAAGCCTGGGGTAAATTGGATAATTTTAGCATTTGTTTTATTTTGACTGTTCCTAAATTTAACGTGGGAAACTCTTTGCACCCACTCCTCCTTCCTGTTTTGGTAAAACAAGTTAGTTAGAACCCATGTCTTCACAATTAAATTTTCAACAACACGTCGGGAAGGTCACTGCCTCAGCTGTTTATTGATCTCATTATTACAAAAAGCATGCGGTTATGGCTATGTTTGGCCCTTCATCATACTTTTTCTCATTATTTTAAAATGTACTAAACATATTCAAAATATCATATTTAATCTTAAAATTATATATCAAGGCATCCTCTCCAAATTCTTCCAGACCAACATGTTGCAAAGTATTACCCAGTTCATATTAAACACACATGAGAACATTTGCACTTATGATTAGGAATCTGCTCTTGACCTTCTAAACCTGTATTGTTCCCCGATGAACACTCTGGCTCTAATTCCCCATAAGGCCATGACCTGCTGTGTATCCAAGGTCAATTAAAATGAAGTCCTTAAAGCTTTTTCATATGAATTCTAACATGTTTTCTAAGAATTATAGGCTCAAATTTAACCCTCTGCTGTATAAGATTTTTTCCAATATGCGTTTCTGGTTATTCCAGGCAGCTGAATGTGCTGCATTTTCTATCATTCATTCCCTGCACAAAACAGCCCTTCTGGCTTATCACCTTCCCCTTCATCACTCTCTCCTGGAATCACAAGAATGAGAAGCGTTAGAAATCTGTTCAGCCATCAAGGCCATTCGCTTACTTAGGCCCGTCTGTTTCTTTGCAGAGCTGTTCATGCTGAATTTTTCCCAGTTTCATTTCAGTCTCCTATGGTTTCATTCACAGGGTAACGGGTGATATTCAACAGCTCTTCTCTTGGTATTCAATCTACTTTTTCCCTTTTGAAATCTACTGTCACAACCCACGACTTGACCATCTCCCATCTCACTAACACTTTTTCTGCTCAATGGGTTTTGCTTCTCCTAGTAATGCCCCACGTCATACAACCCAAGATGTCAAATAATGCAGAAGAAAGTAAGACAAAGAAAAGACAAATAAGGCAAATTATGGAAAAAAAAAAAAAAAAAGACAAATAAGGCACTAGGGAGCCTCTAGATGGGTGACTTCAGATGATATCAAGGGAGGGGAAAAAAAAAACCCACAACCAGAATTCAGACCAGAATCAGCAAACACAGCCAAGGAGGGACTGCCAGAACTGACGTAAACGCCCCAGCTGGGAAAGGCACAGGTGATTAGAAAGGAAAATAGTCAGAGGACTGTGGGAATGGGCTGGGAGTCTTGAAGAGAGGCAGCTGGAGCTGAGAGCTGCAGAAAGAGGATATGTAAGGTACAGCTAGCAGAGAGCAGTGACGAGATGATAGCTTGGATGATTCCTGTCAAATAGCAGGACAGTGGCATAATAAAAACATCTCCACTGAGCACACAGGTGGAACAGTCACCCAGGTGAAGCTCAATTAGAAATGCTATTGACCCCATTTGACAAACTAGGGGACTGGAACAAAAGAGATTTCTATTATCCTAGTGAGACTCAAAGGCAGAAACACTGCCTCAGATTATAACATGCTCTTAGAATAACAACGAAGAATATGGAACGGTAATTATTACAGACAGCAGGATTTGGAAAGGGAGGCAATATCTTTTATTAGCTCAACTGACATAGCTAGAAAAAAGAGACAAGCACACAAGGCCTTTTTTTGGATTTTAATTATTAGATCTTTTAATTGGTTTAGGAATATTTTAGTGCAACGTTCTTTCCAGTGTTACATCTATTATTTAAAAGAAAGTTCCTAGCTTGATAAAAGTGGTATTTGGCTCATCCTCTTTGTAGATTTTGGTTCACATTGTGGCATCACCGAAGCTGACCAGAAAGTGCCAAAGATTTCAATGAGGTTAAAACTTAACCCACTGGCCTGACATATTTTTAAACTAAGTTTTCTATTTGTACATGGATTTTTCAGCTCACTCTGAGATTTTCAAAAAACATCTTTTGAGTTAAGCTTATCCTGTGCTAATCATCCAGAAAAGCAGCCAGAGTAGCTTTTCACAAAGTGAAATCAAGAGAATAAAGGAGATAAGCAGGAACACTATATATTTATCAGTGGTTTCAATACTGTATCTTACTTGTAGTGCGTTTAAGTACCAGGGATTTAATAAGCTAGTACTTTAATAAGCCAGTACCTTAAGTACTAGGATTTATGACCTTTTTTAAGCTGTAAATTCATAACATGGGAGTAAGTAGAATCTTACTGTGCTATCACACTGCAAGTTTGTTACAAGTCAGGCTGGCAATAACACTCCTGATGTACAGGAATGTCAGTACATACTCAGCTGGCATGCAGGTGTTCGGGTAATAAAACAGAAATAGAAATTTGACAGTTAGTTAGAAAGTTACCAGATGTTTCTAAGCAATAATTAGGAGAAGAAAGGAGAAAGGTGCACTGATATAGGTAAAAAGAAACACCTATCATCTTTGCTTGCCTGGTATTTTGCATGGTAAGAAGAATTCCTTTTTACAATTAAAAAACAAACAAGACGCTATATTTGCAGCATATTGTATACAATTTTAGGGAAAAGAAGATAGGAGACCCTTATAAAACATATACAAAATAACCGTAGAATTGCAGGGCTATATAAGGCCACTAATTTTAAAGATGGGCAATTGAGATGGAGGGAAGTTAATGGTTCGGTTTGAAACGTGCCAAGTAACGAAGACTTCAGTTGCTTTAGATATTCAGCCATGGTAACCCACAAGACCAGTAGTGATTAATGCAAGTTTTCTTGGTACATCGGGAATAAAGTTTAATAAAACCCGGGGCGGAAATCTGAGCTAACTTACACTCGCACAGCACTGGAATAACCCACCTGACATTATCTCTGAACTTACCCGGCACTAGCAAAAACCCGCAGCTCCACGTTCCTAAGTCCCAAATCTGCTCCAAGTACAATTTGCGAGAGCATACAGTTTTTATGCAGTAGCTTCACCCAGAAGATCTGTATAGTTTACAACTATGGTCCCCCAAGCCCTTCTGTTGTTTCAATAACCCTGCCTTTATCAGTCTCATCAAAGCTGCTGTCCAGCCTGAGGTTGCTACAACTCTAATGAAGTGATGCTGCTGGAGATTTCCTTATAGCTAAAGATTTTCCACTGCTAGGCAGGTGACTGCGATTTCCATCACATCGGGACAATTACTTTTAAGAACGGAAGGAACCTTCGCCCTCCCTCCTTTTCCTCTACCCCTCCCAGCTTAGGTTGCACATCACGATCCACAAACTCTCAGAGAATACTTTGCTTGTGATTCTCAACATAACCAGTACTACAGGAAATTGAACTGCAAGACAGAAAAGTATTTTTTAAAGGAAACTATATTTGAAAAACTAAGCCTGGGAAACAGATCATGGAAAATACTGTGAATAAGCTCTTGATTTTACCTTTCGAACAGGGACATGATACTATGGGTCCTTGTAAAATAGGTTTTCAGAAACAATTCTTAAAGCATGTAGAAAAATTAGGGTTTCATTTAGTAGAAGAAAAAGTTGAGAAATGGATTTTAATTTGTGCGCACTGCAATCTACGGAATACCACAATGTTTTCATTCTCACAGCAAACTGAAAACATACAGAATAGTTCTCATTTATATTGTGAACTCCCTAAGCAAAAACTTGAAAGAGCAAATCTGTAACTGAAATCATTTCCCTCACAAAGAAGAAAATGAAGTCGAACTGTGAAGGCACAGGAATCCAAACTCGTGCCAGGCACACAAGCGTTCAGACTATCGGCTGTAACTACCGTCGTAATTCCTTCTTGACCTATCGAACCACATTAAGCCTTCAAGAATTATAATGCTGGCTATCCAAGAATGGTTAGAACAAATATGGTGTCATTCATCTGCTCTGTTTTCATATCCTGTTCTGAAAGAAAGGAATTACAACATCTTACATTAGTGTAAGGGATACATAAAGGGCAATGCAGCATTGCAAAATATGAACATTACTGCAAAAGCAGTTACAGCTTCAATTAACTGTTGTCGTTGCCTGACTCTACACCATTTATTTATACTGTATTTTCTTAGTAGGCTAAATGCAACAACTACATTGCAGAGCACAGTATGTGCAGGGCAAAAGAATGTAATAATATCTTCAGAATCAGTCTACCCCAATGTGTTTTTCTGGAAGTCAACCTCTAGCACAGTTAACTGACATTAGGTTATCACTGAGGTAGTGACAGAATCACTCCTACCTCAGCCCATTAATTACCAATGGGCATCAATGAACTTCAGGAAAACAGCCCACGCTAAGAAAATGGTAGAGTAAGCTATCACGGCAGAGATGCTAGGTTCCTGGGTAAGTATGGTGTCCTTGAGATGGACTTCATTCCCACTTGGAAGCAAGTCCCGCTGAAAAAATTTCTCTCATTTATTTGGCTGCTAAATCATGTTTTATGTAAACAGGGCCCTTTTTTCAAGCACTGTATCTTAGACTCTAACTTACTTATTTTGAACAATGGCTAAGTACATGTGGCTTACAGGAAAATACTAATTTTCTCTTGCCCTTTACTGTACAACTCCATGGCATAATTAAATACAAAAACTGATCAAACAGCTGGGAATACTGCTGGACATTAGCAGAAAACATTATTTTCTGTATGTTAACTGCAATGTTTGAGTGATTCTTTGCAAACTGGTTTAGCTCAGTGTATTATAATTACTTTAGTAAAAGTAATTGGAAAATGTGTATATACAGCTTACATTTTCAGACCTGAGTTAGAGAACTGATATCCAAAATGGGATACCTTAAAGGGGTCTAATTTCCAGAAAGCAGTTCCTCAGCATTTTCTTAGTCTTTTTAACTAGAGCAGCCTACAAATGAGACACTGAGAATCATTACCGTACTTCCATCTCTTCCTTTTTTTTAAAAGCATTTTTAGGTCTATTGGGAGGGCCAATTCCTTTACTTTTATGACACAACTGAGCATGATGAGATTATAGAGAAATACATATACATATATACTACATACAGCATATGGTTCAGCCATTTTAGAAGAGGAAAACTCTCCAAGTGTACCAAGACCATGTAAAATGATGATCTTTAAGACTATTCTCGGAACAGACAAGACTTCTTTTTCTAGATATTAATTAAAAATCCTCAACAGAAACTCAGTGTATCTTCCTACCAACCACTGAGTCAATCCTGCTTTAATTTAAAACTGTAACTTCATAAAGTTACACTTTAAAAACTGTGTAAAATTCTGGACCCTGGAATTCAACAGCGAAATCTCCAATGACTTCAATGAAGTCAGGTTTTCACCACAGTGTTTACTTAATACTATTACATGCTGCATTTCTAGAGGGTTTTACTTCTGATATATCTACCGAGACCTGCTTTTTAAATATGCTTCACTTATTAATAAAGCAATTTGAAGAATATAAGAATACTACATCTTGGACTGAAATTCTTCATGTTTTATGTCTAGTTTTTTGCCTGTCTAGTTAGCAAATGCTTGAGCTATTTAGGAGGTTTTACTGCTAAACAGAGCGTATCAGCTCCTCTGACATTAGAAAGGAATAAAATTTTCTTTTTCATGTGGCAACTCTGTTTAATCCATTATGAATCTATTTTAAAAATGACTTGAATCCTGTTTTCCTGGAAAGCGATCAATCAGACTATGTGACAGATTTTAAAACCAATGTTCGCCTACAGGCTGAAATGAAAGCAAAAGGCAGAAAGTCTTTGCCTGCACCAAGAGAACATTTAAAAGTTGGTTTGTTTTGTTTTTTATTAAGGTGGTAATGTTTGAACAATGGTTGGAGGACATTAATAGCATCTTTTTTACAATGGAACTCCCACAACTGTGAAGATTAAAATCATGTGAAGTACATGTCAAACAGGGACTGCTACAATAATGAACACTGAAGCTGAAGCCAGTAAAAATTTAAGTCCTCAAAACTGGGATCCTTTTTGAAGGATGGGGGATATGTGAAGTAGTATTTTGGTACACCAGAAATTCTCACTCCAGCAGTAATCCATTCCTTGACATACGTATTTGAGAAAGCAGAACAGAAAGAGTCCTACCAGCACGTGCCAGAACAAGTCCTTTAGAAGATTCAAACCCATTTCCTCAGAAAGCAGTAAGAAATTTGCTATTGTGTTGAGGTGGATAACATTTACTGAGGTCTGTTCCCAGCTTTTACTTCTTATTCAAGCAAACTTCCACTGAAGGTGATTATAAAGCACATGTGAGAAAATAACTCGGGTACTGACCTCAGACCTAACCTTTTGGAAAAATGATTCAGGATCCCTGACTCAGTGTAATGACAAAACATTACTTGAATGGGATCCAAATCTTATTCTTGGTCCTTTCAGTTTTCAAACCTGATGACAGCATTTAAAGTACAATTTTAATCTGTGATGAGTCTTTTTCATACTGTGACACAGTAATATTTTATAATCCTGGGAAAAAATTAATATGGCTTTTGTATTTGTCCTTAAGTGGGTTATTCAATAGCGCAATAATAGTAGCACAATAATATGATAATTTTGTCACCATGACTAACGGTGCTATCAATTAAAAACATCTGTGGTCATAAAACACATAATGATAGACACAAATTCCCTCGCCTTGAGTTGTCAGCTCTTCATCTTGCCAAATCTCTTCTCCCTTGCACACAGGGTTGGTATAGCACAGTAGCAGTAGGGAAGTGCTAACTTTGTACTAGATAATCATCAGCTGCCAAAACGGGGGTTACCAGATGTAAAGCACCACTAGTACAAGAAGCTATAAGAAACCAACTCTTATCAGGTCAATTTGCGTTGACGCATACAAGATGTGAGAGCAAGATTACAATTCCAGTACAATACTGGTCCCTTCAGTACAGCTTTCTGTGATCACAATGAAAATCCTAGTTGTCAACTGTTCCACTGATTAGGGAAAGCTACTACTGAAAACCTGCTGGATTAAGTTAAATTAAGGACTCACTATCCATCCAGGGTTAAGTGAAACTCAGAGCCAAACTTCCATATTTTTTGGTATTAGTACGTATATGAATCAAACACAAAACTAAACTAAACAGCATCCTAAATACTAAGGCAAATCTGCAAGTACTGTTGTCAGGAATACAGGCTGAAGCAGAAATCAGGCTTTCTCATCCCTAACAGCTGTAAAAAACAATCAGAACCTGCACTTCAGCTGCAAATATTATCAAATGTACTTCTTAAAGAAAACTAAAGATTCCGCCGTAAGAAGAGAATGCATGAAGATAAAAGAGATTTCACTGACACTGAAAGAGATACAACTGCAGTAAAAGTACCAGCATCCATGAACTTCAAGTCATCATACACAGATATTACAGGACCAAAGCAGAGTGCAGGAATAGGTTGCATAATTCTTTAACCTATGTTTCTTGATAGTAAAACGAAGGACAAACTCATATAAGTAGACAACTAGGTAAGTCAGCTGAAATACCACATCTCAAAATGTACATTAGTCACCAATAGGGTGGAAAACACAAAAAGATTGCTTACGTGGAGTATTGAACCTCTGTAATAAAAAGAACCAGCTTTGATAGCCGTAAGTGCATTGAGTGCTGGCAGAAGATGCTAAACTCCTATTCCTGGAGATACACATGCTCTGTTTATCCTCAGAAAGGAAACCCACCCTGAATACATTGGTTCTAGCCAACTACCGCCCAGTATCAAATTTCCCACGAGCTAGTCTACAGAGAAGCTAGTCAAAGGCCAAGGACATTCTCATCTAATGGAAATTAACCTTTTAGACACAGCATAGTCTGGAGTCAAGCCAGGACACACAACTGACAACACCTAGGAGACAGATGAGTATTCTCCACCCATCAGTGGGCAAAGGACAGACATCCGTTCCCATCATCTTGGACCTCGGCAGTGTGACTAGCGCCCTAAAATTATTTGAGTCCTTCCTGGAGAGGTACACCCAGTACGTAGTGACAGGAAACTGTACCTCCACCACTGGACTCCTCAAACTGTACGGGCAATTGCAGAAGCCAAGAACTGTGGAAATGACATTTATCCCAAATATCACGTTGTTCACACACTTTTGCCTGATACCTCTACCCCGCCCTACCCCTGCTTTATTTGGACTGTGAGCTCCTTGGCTACTGATGATCGACACCTCTTTGTTTATCCAGCACCTAGCACAATCAAGGACTTTGTTGGCAGCCCTTTGCAAAACTTAACAAATGCTCTTAGTAACAACATTATTTATAGGGTTTCAAAAGTATCAATTCTCCCCTGGTTTATTTTCAATAGTCACATGGAACACCAAGCTGAAATAGTACTGAATCAAGTCCCAGCAACATGTAGACAATACACAACTTTATCAGTCCCTACCCGCATCAATCATATAACCACTGCCACAACAGACCAGCTCCTGGATGAGCAACAGCCAACTACGCTGGAAGAATGGACTTCTGTTATGTACATATGTGTATATACATATAAAAACATGGTTATACATATTCTATTTTGAACATCTATCACTATACCATTCTGTTTAAATACCACAGGTACTAATCTGTTAGTGCTCTTCCATGAAGGAGAAGAATCCAGCACAATAATTTCTATAAAAGAGAATACAGGCAGTGACAGCATTTTTTTCTACAGTACAGTAGGAGAGGATTCTACTAGTCTATTGTAAAATTTCATTTCAGTTTTGATCCACTAATTTACACGCACTTCTTTAGCCTGTATTTAATCCCTAACTTAGAAAAAGGCCACACGGCTATTTCCAAGTAACATAATACCATGTATATTTTAGGTGACTTTGGATTACACCTTTGAATTTTTAAAAATCTTAATTGTGTCCAGATTTGCAATGGACTCTCCTTCATCAGCTATTTGCAGGAAATGTCTCCCTTTATAAGTTCGTTTCTAAACTATTTCTTTGTGACTGGATGACCATGAAAATACAAGGATCAGAGTGAGAAACAGTTTGTCCTTTTCAAACACAAAACACAAAAACTGAGAAATATAGGCAATAGACACGTAATGTCTGAGCTACACTACGTAAACTTCAACTGATCAATTTGGAATAGTTGTTGAGGAAAGCTAAAATGATGGAAAGTGTGTGGAGCATTAATAGGATATACAATATGTAGAAATGAAGCAATAACACTATTCAAAGCAAGTGGAGGTAAAAAGCCCTAACATTACAGAGTCTATATAGACCTTATATTGCCTAAACATTGAAATGTTACGCAAATCACTGTGGCATTGTTTGCAACATATTTTATTTTCAGAACATACTGGAAAGAAAAATGAACAAACACCATAAACACTAATATTAGGAGTTGTTGTGGCTGAATTTTTTTGAACACTACGTACATTGTGTCTATAGTGAGAGCACTTCAAAACACTTCAGGTGAAGTTAGCAAAGATATGAACTTAGCTTTTTTTGCTCTGATAGACAGAACATTTAACTATTTATTTTATAAAGGTGACTCCTACAAACAAAGCATATCTATTGGAATTTCATAACATCTGGAAACACCTCCTGAGAACAATACCTGACAGGAGGAGCTGCAATGCTGTCAGTGCTGGATGAACTTGTATGGGAATTTGGGAATTACTGGAGAACATATCTTACAGATTATATATATAATGATACTGACATCATGAATACAGCAGAGCTGTGTGAGTTCCTATGGGATCTGAGCAGGTAGAAAGGTAATCTTACATGTGACATTGTTTGTTTGTAGTTCTCCAGAATTACAAAGGAAGGAAGAGAAGGGACAGGCTTTAAACGGACATACTGTCTTGATCAGCAATCTGTGGATCTCTGCTACAGTTGCTAGGAGTAAATATAAATGGTGAAGACTTTCAGAAAATAAAAGAAAAAAAATAAATCAAAGAATCCTGCAGTTGTCTCTAAAAAAGACTGTTGTCTTACAGCCATTACGGCCACTTAAAACATTTACAGGTATGTCTGCAATGATTATAATTAATCAGTGTCTATGCCTAACTTCATAGCTTTATGTCTTAGGGTCCATACAACTTGTAAGCAACAGAGTAGTAAGTAAAAATTAGTATTTTCTTTTTTTAGCATGCTTTATAGTGACAGACAACAAGTAAAAAAGAAGAGGAAGCTTTTGATGTGGCTGTGACTAGGAGGAGAAATAGAATTTTCAAGATTAAACTAAAGAAAAAAAAATATGATAGAGAACTAATGTGTCCACATCTCAAGTACAGATGCAAAGAGTTCTATGTGATCCCTGCACAGTGAGGGTACAATCCTGTTCTTTGCCAAATACAAGAAGCCAACAAGTACACGTTCCTGTGTCACAAGTGTGGTGACAGGTAAGATAGAACTGCTGTCATCCCACAGGGATACCCTATAATGATTACTTCTGAAAGTGTACCTGAATGTATACTGTGCAGGCGTGAAGGTAAGCAAATGAAAATCTAATAAGAAAAAACTATCAAGCAGGAATAATGTCGGGTTACCACAGCTGTTTCAAACAGTAAACAGTTTTGGTCAATAAACTTAAGGCTGATGGGAAATGCAAGAGCAAACACTTAAACAATCTGTCCAGACATGTAAAAAAAGCTTTGTAATGAGAAAAAAATCCATGTACCAATAAGCAATAGGAAAATTTGGTTCAAATAGCTGTCCAAAATTTGGAATGATCTTGGGAGCTTCATCCCAATCCAAGGAAGCCAAAAGGCCTAGTGAGTGACTGTGCCTTGAATACTCTTTCCCCAGGTGGACGTTCTCAGGATGAAACACATCTGTTTATTTTGTCTCTTGGTAACAGAAAATTCAATCCATCATTGGCCTCTGACTACCCATCCTGTTTCCACTCCTCACAGTATCTGGTAAGCTATTGGGAGATTATTTTTTTCCTCGCTCAAGAAAATCATCCTTTAAAATGTCAGCGTGATTAATAAGAGATTAATGGACTCAGCTTAGCATCTTGTCTGCTCGAATGTCACCTTTTGTGGTGTTTGGCGGTCCTCCTTTCCTGAAGGACACAGAAGGCGACAGTCTTGATCAGACAAGAGGCACCCAAGTGCCCTTGTTGGCACATAAGCACAGACACTAACAATTTTCAATTATACAAGAGAGCCAAAAAAACTGGTTTTATCCTTTCTGGAAGAATGTGTAACTCAAACCTTTCAGTGTTTGCAATGTTACATTTGGCTGAACACCATCAATTTGAATGATTGTGCTTGTTGGGTGTTTAAACATATCTGTGTCAAAAGAAAGTCTTGTTAGTATTGTATGGAAAGGCTTCTTTCTTCCTACTGAAACCTGATCTTCATTAACCCTTCATATAAGGAGGACTTTATATATGAATGTCTGGGCAAAGTGAAAATGTCTTATTTCTTACAATCCGCATACCTTAAGCCATCAGTCTGCCTAGGCCTCAAATCTGATTTCCTATCTGTTTTTTAGGATAATGCAGATGGCTACCAGCATTTCTTAGATCATAACTGTCTTACAAAAGGCAGTATATATACACAAGCCTCAGAAAAATAACATGGCTGAACTAAACTAAAAATGGAAGGTTTTCATTCCAAACTCAGGTTATTTATACCAGATACAATCAGATTTCATAAGATTCAATGGCATCATTATCTTAGTAGGCATAATTCTGAAGGGAGAGCAAGTCTACCACCACCAAAGGTGAAGGCCAAAAGTAGTCCAGATGTAGTTTCGTATTATAAGTGAAGAGGATGAAATGGATCTATTGATCTTCAGGCTTTATCTATATTATTCTGAAGTAAGTGTTAGAAAGGCCAGAAGTGACGACAGTGACAGCTCCACTTCATGGCAAATTTTGAGGTTTCATTAAATTCTTTTATTCTGTACTGGAATGAATGCAAAATCTTCTGCGTATTTTTGTCAAAATTATATTGTGCTCCATTTCTGATTAAAACTTGAGCTTTATAATGAAAAAAAAAAAGAAAATGTATGCCTGTGTCGCCTCAGAGAGGGGGCTGTTGTATAGCATATTTTTTATGTTGATGAAGGAGTCGTATGGCCAAAAGATCCAGATTCAAACTCCCCTTCTGTCTTACTTGAAACATAATTTTCAATCCCCAAAACATAAATCAAGGCAAAAAGGTTAGACTGATTGCCAAAACTAAGAATCAAAGGGCCCAGCTTTAGCGCTCCAATTAAAATGGGACCTATAATGGAGAGCAGACACAAAAGGTTGTGTCTGTTTATGGTTGGAACTACTCTAAAAGAATTTAAATTATTAGTCTAATAATAATATACATTTACATAATTTACATGCTCATTTACATCCATAATGGGATTGCTGGGGAAAACGTAGCAGGAAAAAACCACGATAGCTAGAGGTTCACAAAGCTGCCTTGTTTATAACTTCACCTGGTTGGATCCATGTCTTCTGTTAAGGATGGCTGTGTGTCTCTTGTATACAGTACAATGCTGACACTGTAATTATCAACTACTGAATAAATGAAAAAAAAGCTTAAATTTTAACATAAAAAACCTATATGCAAGAGACATTTTTGTCAAACCAATGGGGTCTCTTCTCAACAAGGGCAGATACTCATAGCCTGTTGCATTAAAATGATTTATAATACATATAAAAAGAGTGCTGCGTTAATAAAAATCCTTTGGTAAAACACGGAAAAAATTAATGAAAAATGTTATAAGGGAGGATAGACAATGAAGAATAAGGAGAGGTGCATTATCAAGTATACTGTTATATCTCTGAATACTACAGTATTAAACTGTAGGACCAAAGTTACTGGTACAAAACGGGTCAAATTCTTTCTAAGTGGAATCTTTTAATTTCTCAGTTATATCTTTGTGCATGAAGAGGCCAGACTGGAAAGAGAAACAGAATATGTTACAATACAATGAATAGAAAGATGGCCAAAAGGGAGTTATTCCACTAACTTAATCAGATGGGTTTCCATGCCAAGCTATGGTGCTTTTGCCTTTCCTTCACTCAACAGTAAAGGATCAAATATAATGTTTCCTTTATTCCATAGCTATCCCAAATGAGCAGAAGTATAAAGTTATTCATGAAACAATTTAAACATAAAATTAAACACTGGAACTGCAGTTTAGTATGGTGACCATATGCATTAATCCTTGAAAACACAAAGCAAAATATTAATTTCCTTCTCCTGTTGGAAAACTTCTGATTGCTGACATAAGCAACCATTACTGTTAAGTGGTAAATTACAGTGACTATTGTTTAAATATGGAAAGCTATGGATGCAATAAATGACAGATGGAAGAAAACTGACAGAATCAGCAGATTTAGTCCTAAAATTTTAAAGGCTTGTTTCTTTGGGGGAGGGTTAGTTTTTATTTTGTTTTGTTTTCTTTTTTCTTACAGTTCCACAGGCATGTTATGTGACATTTTAGTGAAGGAGACTAAATCCTTGTCACAGAATTTATAGAACAAAAAGAAACAATTTCTTGTCTCACTCCAGACTGTTGGCAATTACTGCTTTGGGCAACCAAGAGTCTTTGCTAGACAGTGTCCTTTTTCTGACACGGGGCAATGGAGTGTTCTGTCATGTGAGGATTTCATCTTTATTATAGGCCAAGAGGTTGTGCCAGTAGGAATGTTATTTTTTAAAGCTAGCTTTTCTGCTGAGATTCCTACGCAATATCTTTTTTTTTTCTTTCCTTTGTTGCTGACACTTTACATAGAAGCCAATCTTCTCTTTTGCAAGAGAACAGAGTTCTTGGAAAGACCATATAACCCTTTCACTAGGAAATCTGTGTTTCCAGGCTGACTAGAGACATAAAACAGATATAAGGAATTAAGTATTCATCCAACTACCCCAGCCCTTCTCTCTCTTTAGACAGCATTAGGTTTTCTGGGTACACCACTTGCCATTCAGTGCACATCTAAGGCTTCGGCTCCAACAATGAAGCCTATGCTAGCTGTAGCTGGATTTTCAATCATTCAGTATGCTGAAGTGAATAAAAAAACAAGAAAAAAAACGCGGCACAGAATGATGGAATATGTATTAAAGTATAGTTCATGGCCTCCACCAAATACCCCATTTACAATGAGTTTTAAAGAAAACTTGAATTTTGGTCTCAGCACCATGGAATAAAAATAGCTTCTTTTTTCCCCTCCTGGTTGCCAAATGTGAATAAAACAAATCCTATATAAAAATCACATTTCAACATTACTGTTCTTCATGCTGATCCTTTCATGGAAGCTTTTTTCAAAGAATTTTTGTCACATCTATCATGTCATAAATACTCAGACTGTTCAGTAACAGTGCTCTAAAATTCTGACCTTAGGGTTTGGGGGTCTTTTTCTTCCTTATTTATGTAAAACACCTATCAAATATCTATTCCTATCCAAATCCCCTAAATTTAGAGTTTAATTCAGTTAAAAGAGTCAGTACTGCGATCATATGAAAAACATAGGTCATATTTCATTTGGTTAAACGAGCCATTCACAAAGCTAAAAAATGCCAGTGAAGGACTGGATGCATCTGTTTTAAAGAACCTGTTTGCTTCAATATTAAAAACTATCTGTCTGTTGCCAAGTAAAGACAGAAAATATTCTGTTTACATTATGACCTTATGATGAGGACTTTTTTCATAATAAAGTTACCATTTACGGATTGTAAGGAGCAAATGAAGGTTCTTAATTACTTTGATAAATTCTATGCCAAGTCAGTAAATATTTTTTACTTGATTTACCTGTCAAGAGGAGAAAGGAGAAAGCTGATGTCAAAAATCCAAAGCCTGCCAATATCTGTGTTAGGCTACTTTACGGACCGGCTATCTTTTTTAAGGGCTTTTCCCTTTTATTTCTGGGTAGATGAAAAGAGTTTTCCACTGGGTGAGGAACTGAACAGAGCTGTCACATAGTTCTCTGAAAAAAATAGATCAAAAACCCCCCAGATTCAAAGAAAACTTTTGTTTTTCCTCTTAGGCTAAGCTCTTATGCCCTGCTCTATTGTTGCACTGCATTGGCTAATATTTCGTGTTCAGATCCATCAGGCTAATTAAAATGTAGGATCTTTTCTGTCTCATATTTACGTACATACACACATGCAAACACATATAAGGTGCTGGGAATATTTGGCCTCTTACCAAAACCCTTTTCTCCCTAGGATTCCTAGAACTTTATAGATTTGACGTTCCAGAAAGTACTTGCTAATATAATGACTTAAAAAATTAGATTTGCATAAGTTAATTATAGGAAAAGGGGTGGGGTTTTTTGAGGTAACATATGATTTACAATCCACATATTACTTCGGGCAGAGTATGTTGTTTCTCTATGTGTTGACAACATTGCTCGGAATGAGATACCATCTGACACTGTAAATCTGTATTTTAAAGACAAATTGGTCTGTTCACACTAGCCATTTTTCTAACTACTGGAAAATGCCAACAGCCTCTGTGGAGGCAAGAACTACATTTCTGGGTTTTCCACTTTATTGGAATTGAAAGATAGATTATTTTTATGTGTTTTTTGCAGTTTAATACACAGAAGACTTAAAATTATTGCTACTGTGAGACCTTTAGCTATGAAAAAAACATTGGAATATGACCAAAATCTTTGCTAGCAGCCAGGAATAGCCAAAGGCATGGAAAACTAGTGTTCTCAATATGGCTTATGACAATCTATGTCAATGCCAACGCTGTTCATTGTGCCCACTTCCATCAGTAAGAACTTCCTATGGTGATCTGTCATTACTCTCTCTGCTAGTTATAATCTTTTAGTCATCCAAGGTTTTCTCTTACTAAACACGCTGTTTTATGTATTCTATAAAAGATCATCATGACATAACTCCTGATGACTAAGTATATTAATGAATAGCCCATGAACATCCACCAACACATTGCCTCTCTCCACTGAAAGGATATGTGAAATCAGTTTAAAATATAACTTCTTTGTGCGGTCCACAGTGCGCAATGTATATAATACATCACTGAGTATATAATACATTGCTTTCTCTTGAGCGTGAAGATGACGATAAAGCTTCCCTTGCCAAATCTCTTCCTGAAATAGACGGTCAGTTTGCCCCCCGTTATCCCTTGGCAAACAGTTTTACACATCTAAACTACAAAATACTCAAGCATACTTCATAACTCTAGACTGAGCCCATGCGTCTACTCTGTGCATGTACAGAGCCCTGACTGCACTTAAGAGCTATAATAAAATCATAGGGATGCTGTAAGAGATAGCTGCTTTGTCATAGTTATCCAACAAAACTAAAACTTGGTCTCACAATAAAAATCTCTTCCTTTGCCCGCCCCCCCCCCCCCCCCCCCCCCACCATTTTACAGCTGCTGATGACCAGCGAAGTCTCAGGTCACTACAGTCTAATGTAACAATAAGCAAACCCACTCCCAACATGCAGATGAAGACTGACAGAAGTTAAAAGGCAAAAGTCATCTTCCTCAAATTTAAGAAGACATTAAAATTTTATAGTAATCATCTTATCACAACTGTGTCCATTTCTGCAACAGTGAACTTCTTTCCTTCAGTGTAGATAGATGTGCTAATCCCCTGCCTAAATCCAGATCTACTTCTGATCAATAAATATTTTCAAAAAAACTGCATGACTAACAGGAGGTCTAAATCTTTAGGTCAGTCATAACAAAATAACAACTTATTCCAAGGACATGATATCACCCTGTATCTAAAATTTGCTCTTCCACTCCCTTTGAACAAGAGGGTGTTGCTGAACCTTTTATCTGATATCTTTCATTCTTGGGACATGGACTGCAGCTGCATATTCCCCACTATCTCCACACTGGATGAGCGTTACAGAGAACACAGAAGAGCAAGATGTACGAAACAGCTGAACAACCATCACGTGAACTGACAAAAGTATCCTCTTTTATTTCAGTTGGAAATCTACCGTAAACATGCTTTAGAAGGTAAGGATATTATTTTTTTTTCCCACTACCTGAGTAGTGCTAGACAACAATATTACAAAATGTTAACGCAGCCCTCCTGCACAGTCCGGTTTGCTAGACAGAAATTGTTTGAATTCAAAGATAAGTTTAAGTTTAGAAGAAAAACTTACCCATAACACAGTTCTTGTCCTAGTCCCTGATGAGATGTAGATGTTTATAAATACTTGATGTAAATTCAATTTAATTTTTTTAATGCTGCTAACTAGTGAGGGGGTGTATGAAACAAAGTTTATTATTGTCTACAAGAATTGGTTATTTTTAACTGAGAGCTGTTTCAGAAGGAACACAAACTTTATGTTCAGGTAAAATCCTACATTTTTGATAAAATTTTTTCACCAGGGCAGAAGTGGCAGCACGAGTTCTATATTTTTCATCCTCAAATGTGAACTGGAAGCAAATAATGGGATTTCTTAAGAGTGTATATGTGAACATGCACGTGAGTGCACCAAGTGTACAGGTGTGTACATGAGTGACACAGCTGCCACCCAATTTTACTCTTTTTTATAACGTAGAAATCCACAGGAGTAAAGTGGCGCAGCAAAGGTGTCAATGGGGAACTTGGGAAAGACAAGAACTAGCTGTGTTCTGTAGCACTGTCAGATATTCACTCATACCAGATTCTTTTTCCTCAGATTACAGCAATTAGGTCCAACGTAACCATCGAATTTCAACACAAGTTGAAATGCCACCGATAACCCCACCTAGTTCAGCACCTATTACAAATACGCTCCCGTCCTTCCTACAGGAAGGTGGTCTTAGTGATAAACACCAGATCCCAGGTGGCTCCATTTTGCCTGTGAATGACAAGGTGGTCTTGGTGAAAGAACGTGGCATAGAGAAATCAAGAGTTCTCTCCTAACTTTGTACAGTCTTTCCATGACTTCCTCAAAGGCCGCTTCGGGGCCACTTCATGCCTCAGCTTCTCGAACAACAAAACGGTCTTTGTTTTATTTATGAAATCTGCAATGCACACTAAGGGTAGTAAGTGAAGCAAAAAGATGATAATAGATTAGAAAGTACTACTGCAGCACAGAACAGTAAAAACACATAACAGCCTCCTGTAACTAGGGATGGCATTCAAGGGAGAACTAAAATGTCCCGCAACAGTTTAATCATTATGAGATTCAGACCTGTAACTTGAGCCAAACAAACCCCCTAGTTTCTGGGTACCTGAAACTAGAACACAGATCAAAATTTTGTACTCTTAAAAGCATTTTATGAATATCTGACAACTTGTTTTTGCTCTGAAACTCCTTCCTGTATCACAGCCTATTAACTTTTTCTGTTAGCATATGCCCTTTAAAGATATCTGCGGATGTTTTAAAGCCTTTGAGAGCGTGTGTGTGCGCATGCATGAACTTTCAGTATCTTCTGTAACATTTGGCCTGCATATGGAGAAACCTGTGATTTAAAACTAGCTAAAGATTACCAGACAGGCCTCTAAGCAACACACAGAGATGAATGTGCCAAGGGACAATTATTAGAAAAAGAGAAGGAGTCTTCTAGCACTCAGTAAGGGGTATGCAGTTTATCGCTAAAATAAACGTGTATTTCTTTAATCAGGAGTCCCATTTTTTTGTGACTTTACGCAAACTATCTGGTTATTTCTATTTTCTCACAGCAATCAGGCCAAATAAATTAAGACTACATTTTTCATCAGTAACCAGTTACTGTGAATGCCTCCATTTTGAAGAGTCTCATTTTACAAAGGATATATGACCAGCACTTACAACAATTAAAAATCGTTTTGGAAGCAGGAAACAGCAGAAAATTATTTTCATTCATGGCCTTTGACACAGTGCGAGCTAGCATGACTATGAACTCCCAAACGACACAGGTATTTGTCACGCAATTGACGACTGAGCGCTTCAGGTTGGATCCAAGGCCACTGGGATTAGGTGGCATCTGCAGAATTTGCAAGCAATTAGGCATCTCACACAGCTTTTCCTTCTGAAAAAGTGACCAGGACATTTCAAAATTTGTACAGCTGGGGTAATGCTTTCGGTGAATAATGTTTTGAGCCCACATGAAAATGATTTACAAATTCCAGTTGAAATCAGCAATAGTTCAGCTGAAAAAAAATCTCCCCAAACCTAAGACACATAACTTAAATTCCAAAGTGATTTCTTCTAAAATGATGTTTCCATTTTGAAACTCATCTTTAAAGAGGAAGAAGGAAAAACCAATGTATTTTAAAACTCAACAAAATATTTTGATTTGGGGTGACAGGCTTATGCCTAACTGACTGCAGGAAACCATTTCAGATCATGAGGAAAGGATTTTATCTTTGTTTGCACTGAAAATAAAATTAAAAAAAAAAAAAAAATTCAGGGCCAACAAACAATCCTCTCACTCTGGGAAGCAAGCTTCATTTGCCTTCACTAGGATCTTGTTCATTCCCAAACCCAAAGCCTCTCTCTCCTTTTTTGAAATGCAAAAAGGACCAACTTCACCCTACGCTTCTGGCCACATTTATTCCTACGCTCACTCTTTTTCTTCATCCTAGGCCTCTTCTCCATCTGTCTTTTTGCAGCAGCTGGATGGCATTCTTTTTCTGGGGCTGCTCTATCGATCTGGAAGGATCCTGAATCCCTGAGTCACATCCTCTCCCGAAACCTTCCTTTCCTTTTTCTTTTCAGTTTATCTGTTTCATGGCTCTTTCACGCAATGATCATGCCACATAAAAATCACATCTTTCTATAACTGCCTATTTTGAGATAAAGCATTATATTCAAACTCAGGCAATGAATTCACAAACATCATCTGCAATCCTGGTTTTTTGAAGGCACTGTTCTATGAGGGTGGTACTAGCTTGCCAGTTAAAACCAGCAACTGCAGTTGGCAAAATGCATGCATTTCAAAAAGTCTTTAGCTTATATATACAAACTCACTGCCAGCATTGTTTTTTTCTCAGAGTACAAGAGCTGCAGAAAGTTTCAGAGAAATAAATAGAGAAGAGTGCTTCAAAGCTGAAAAACGAGCTCTCAAAACACACATGAATTTATATAAACAAAGATTAAACCAGATTAAGCAGGACCTACATTTAAAAGCCTTCCTATGGGCTGTAGGTGTATGGTTTTCTTTTTTCTTTTCCTTTTTTTTTTTTTTTTTCCTTTTTGAGGAGCAGGTTTGTAATTACCTGTCAAAGAACAAAATAGCAACGGTGTCTGGAAAGAATGCATTATTTAGAGAGAGTGACTACTTAAGAAAGAAGCTTTCATCCCAGGATATATTCCACAGAAACATACAGTTTACCTTGTACCATGAGCTATTTTACTGCAACTTGACTCCTGTCTTGACACTCAGTTTTCAACAAAAATAGCTAATGACTACCTGCCAAGCAAGCCTCCCCCAAAAACGAACCTCCTTCCCTCCCCAAAAAACCCAGGATCTCTGAATGAAATACTAAAACTACTAAAAAGAAATATCGAAACTACTTTTTAAATTTGCTTTGAATTAAACTATAAAGCAAAGCTCACAAATGATCATTTTCCAGTCACACCACATCATGAAAAAACTTACTTGACAAGATGGATTAACATTAACGTGTATTTGGGGACCCTTCACTCCCAGACATCATGATATAAAAACACTTAATAAGTAACAATCACCACGCTACGAAGGTGTGAAATATCAGTTTCCAATAACAGTTTCGTGAATATAGAAGATCAATTAGAGAAAATTCCCATCAGCATAAGTATCAACATTTTCCATTACAGGGGCATTGTTAACATAACTCAAATTGTTTGTCTTTCCACTTAATGTGGATACCTGAGACTGAACCCTTAATTTCAGTGCAGTTGCTGAAGTATATTAGGTCATTCTCATTCTAAGCCACTTGAGTTCCTGCAATGAGCCGCAAGAAGTGTTTCAAGGCCAAATCTGTTGATTTTGCGAATGCTGTCAGGCCAGACACTCTCCTGTGCAGAGTTTCACTTGGAGAAGGAGACCTGGGGAACACCATCAGGAAGCCATTTATAGCTCCCTAATTCTGTGAGCACCTGGTCGAGTCACAGCAGAGCACAGCTGCAGCGTGCCCTGAAGCCCTCCCCCTTCTCCTGTGATCAAGGGGTGGTGGGACAACTGGTCACAGTGGCAAAGAGCTTCATGCACCAGGGGGATTCTCAGGTGGTCAGGTACAAGCAGGTTGGGGATCCTTTTTATTTGCATGCAGGTGGCAAAGGTGGCTAGGGTGGTCTTAAGGAATTCAGTGTATCTGAATAGGTGCATCTGAAGGAGGAGTATCAAATGCAATAAGAATATAAAGCTTCCTGAGAACACTTTTTGTTGATGTTGCTGTCACAAATAGCGCACAGGAAGTGATTAATCCTTGCACATTGCCATGGTACTATTACAAACATGAAGCTTCCAGCTTGAGGGCTATATATGGAACATCTCTTTCCCCTTGCATTTAAAAATAGGGTATTTACACCATGTTAATAGCCATCTGTCTTACAGATTTTCCTTTTTTCTCTGCTTATAGCATTGTAACTCACAATGCACCTTTCCCCTAAAGCTATAAACACACCTTCAGATTGTTCTTTAGAAAAAAAAAAACAAAAACAAAAAACCAGAAAACCTCCACCTCAACGCCCTTCCTCCAAAAATACAACAAAACAACTCCATAGCAGGTGGAGTCAGAAAAAAAGCAAATTATTTCAGGTTTTTTATTCACTCTGCAATATTCCCCCAACACAAACGTCAAATTGCAGGTGCATATGAAATACTTCTGTTATGACAAGAGCTGCGTATCTTCGTAACCAGCGCTTCTCATAACGATGTGTGAACTAAATGCTAACTGGAATAAAATGGACTAAAGCCAAAGAAAGTCCCAAGTGGCAGTCACGTACAGAAGAGGGACTAAACCATGTGAGAACAAAAGGTCACGTGGCTGACGGTCCAAAGGGAATCACCATTTCCCTTTATTTCTTAAACTTCTAGGGCTGCAGGAATTGTGTTTGCATAGTAACGGGATTTGAGCTCACAGTGGTGAGGGGATACCAGCTGGCATCACAATCATCATAGTGAATCATCACAGTGAACAACAGAGACAGGGATAAAGGCTCAAGAGCAGAAACTGGCAGACTCTTAAACATTGCAGCTAGCAAAGTTTACATCTTTCTTACTTCCACTTCACAATAACAGCATGCCACAAACTATCAAAAAGGCATGATTTGACCCAAGAATTTAGAAGACCAAGACTTTTCAGAAGAAACAATCAGCATGCACTCTTCCATCCTAGGTGTTCGAATCCAGGCGTTTGTACACCATAACCTTCTCTATAAACCCGATCCTAAACCTATCCAGCTCGATGGTAGCTAGAATGCTAGCGTCCGCTACCCCTATGGGAATGTTCTACCTTACTTTAATTTTCAGCCTAAATATACTCATGAACAGTTCTACTATGCCTTCACTTGCAAAAATGCATCTTGCACTCTGAAACTGCCCCTTTAATTTGTTTACAAGGAGCAAAAAGAATCCCTATAACTTCTGTTTTGTTAATTTAAACAAGCCATGCTCTTGACAAAGAGTATATATAGCTAGGAAAATGGAAGTCTGACTGCAGCACAAGCTGGAAAATCTTAAGGACTTAACTACAACAGAAAGGAAAGCAGATGACAGCACACAGGTACGAGTTTACTTGGGACCTTAAAACAGATGCTCTGGTTTCTAATCCATGCTGAAGACAGTGCTACTGTACTTTCATTGCTTGTTACTTGCTTTAGTAAGAGTAAAGCAGGTAAGGGTATCCCTACTTATCTGACAGTCACACGGCTCTGGCAAAACAGACATGAGAAAGGTTAAGGATGTAGGGTCACAGTGCATCTCCTTGGATACTAATAACATTTTGGCTACGGCAACACAACCTCAGAATAAGATTTCTTGGAGGCTGCACTCTTATTCAGCCTCTCAGAAATCTTTGGCTGGGGCACTAGTAATACTTGGTAATTTAAGTAAGTCTACAGCATCCTGTGGAGAAGTCTGTGCCAGAGGGACCATGAGGATGAGAATGCAGAATATCCTAATCACCAGTCCCGTGATGAGAAATCCCCTGTATATTATGTGCCAGTCTCCTTTTAGAAACGTACTTTAACATCACATTTTTCATTATGAATAAAACTTTGCTGATTTTCACCTGTTACGTAAGAAGAAGCTAATACAATCGTTCAACATAACCTTCCGACAGTAGCTACATGTATTTTATCTCAGGATTAACCACACATTTACAGTGCATTGATAAAAAAGGCAACTTCACCGAGTAACAGTTCACAGTACTTTTCTTCGGCCCTTATGATCTTTATAAGGAAGAAATCCTCTACCCTGTTGACTTCAAGAGCTAAGGAAGAAAGTCTTACTTTAAATTCATTGCGGCATCTTCCTCTGTGCTGACAAGTAAAGGTGAGATTCACCCCATCTAAATTCAGTCAGATGAAAACCGAGCACCTCGTCTCACACCTAGACAGGTGGGATGAACTGCCATCTAGAGGAGTCCCTGCTCCCTTTCCCTTCACTGAAAACAGAAGAGACTACAAAACCTGCTCCGACATATGCCTAACAGATAGATAGCTAAAATTGGGCAAGATGACCGCCCCCCACCCCTCATGATATTTATAAGGACCCCTTGCTTTGGGATTTTTTTGCAAAGCTTCTGCGGGTTATTTATATATTGTTAGATTTGTGTTTTTACTCAGCCACTGCTTCTCAGAGTAAAGTATCCTATTCACTGTATGCTGCAATGGGTTGACAAGAACTTCTACGAAAAATGTTAATATACCCTGATTATGGACAAATGCTACACAGGAACGGCCTTTCCCTTTGCCCGCTTAGATTCCTTAACCTGCAAATTCCTCCTCAGGCACAAACTATGAAGTTTCCTAACTAGCCAACTGGAAAGGAACTACACTCTATTTACAATTCAAACGCTGGACACATACCAGGACTTACCAGGGGGGTTACAGTCTTTCATTCTCGTGACCTTTCTAAGAAAAGTTAATGCCAAGACTGGTGTATTAAGTTAACACTACAAAGCAGAAAGTTCTAAGTAATCTGTTCTGCAAGAGTCATTTAATAACACCTTTCCACTGGATCAGCCCAGAATCTTGTTCATCTTCCTCACGGAAACCATTCTATACGGTAGTGTTGCTCCACGCCACTGATTCAGCTTTCTTGCTAATTTAAGGAATAGCTCAAATCTATACAGACTCTGTTTTGCAAGATTTTCCACAGATTTCCTTAGAAATTAAAGTTTCTTGTTATGCTGGGGTTAAGGTGCAGTGGGAAGGGTGTGGGCAAACGGGGAAGGGAGATGACATTTTAAAATGCTTTATAAAACACCAGATGTTGCAGAACCAACGGAGTGGAACAATGTATTTGCAATTATCAAAAGAAGAGAGTTGTTTGTCCGCATTTTTAAAAACTCATGGGATACTTTTAAGTCACTTAGTTGTGGTCTTTCTGTGTGTGAAGAACATAGCAAACGCCCTTATAGATTTGATATTTAAATGACATGCACGACAAGGGAACCGCTTGATGTGGTTCAGCATTTGCTCTTGTTACACTCTGTACTATGCTGTAAACATTCCAGTCGTGTGAATAATATAAAAACTATGAAAAAGCATTTTGCCCTTCTTAGTGTATCTTTCTTGTGCATGTTTGAGTTGTATAAAGTTGACATGGGCGCATTACAAGGCAATGCTGGAAACGTACTACCGTATAGTTCCAATAACAGATGCGGGCAGCTGACAAGAAGATCCTACTTCCTAACTTGTGCTTACAGCTTGAGTTTCAAAAAAACCTTTTAGCTGGAAGCTTAAGGGCTACGTAGATTTTCTATTCCATAGCTATGCACAGGATAATTCCTATATTCTTTTCATCAATGGCAGAAGAAAATATTTTAACACTTAAGCATCCCATCCTTCTAATCACTAAAGAAAAGACGACGTTAATTTAAAATCAATCTGTTCTTACACACTTAAAGGGTTGTTGTGGATATCTTATGCAACCTGACAGATATTTTTGTTTGGAAACAATTCTGCTTGCAGATTGCATCACTTCTATACTGCTCTAGAAATGTTCTGTGGAGGCTAGGCAATCCTGGGCTAGTCAGAAATCCTGAGCTCTGCGTTCACTCTGCCATTAACCGACTGTGCTCCTTTAGACAAGTCATCTGTCTCTCCGTGCCTTGGTTTTCCCCTCTGTAAAAGGCAGCAGTTTTGAATATTCAGAGCTCTGACAGAGGTGTTGTGAATGCCAAAATATAGTACAACTCTGAAAAGTGACTACGCAAAAAGGCATCTTCTGACTCAAAGAGCCTCTCCCTTGGTGAAATCCACACATGAATTCACATGGCCTATACACCACACAAGCCCCATTTTGAGCACTTAAGGAGAACATTGCTATACAGTGGGCTTGTGTAGAGTGACGGATTTCATTCCCCAGAAAATACTTAGCCACGTGTGCTGACTTCAGTGGCAAAAAAATATATTTTTATTGATTTTTCTCCCGATAGTCATGCAGAACGTAGCTGAGACTGACGCAGCTGCAGATTCCATTCCACCCTGTACTCCTTCGATACAATCATTTACTGTTCTTTCACATAGTGCAGCAACAGTGAGGCAACGCTATTGAAAGTGTTGGAACTGCCTACAAATCTCCAAGGGAAAGAATCTGAAGGCAGAGGGATAAAATGAGCCTTGAAGCAAATTGGACTGCACAGGTGTAAATAACTTGGTCAGCAGAATCTCTCTAACTAGTGATGATGAGTACATTGGGAAGAATCCAGTCAGCTCTCAGAGCAAAGGCTCAGTTTGCAAGGAAAAGCTTATTTTTAGTTGTGAGCAACAACAATTTGATCATGAGTTACCGAGGACAACTAACACAGAAGGTTTCAACACCATTTCTGCAGCAGCTTTTCAAAAAATCTTTAATGTATTAATACTAGAGAAGTACTGTAAAATCCAGAGATGAAAGACAATGCAGAAAGTATTATAATGCCTCTCCTTTGGGTTTTTTGGTCATTTACAGGAAAACAAATCTTTGCTTCTTAAGAATTCATCTGCTCCTTATATTCCCATTGTTTGTGTTTATGACATAATCATTTCCACAGCAACTAATTAGGAGAAATCAAGAATTATGGCCTGAGATGAGGCCTGTAAGGAGCAAATGAAATCATACAAAACACATAGGAGATTTTTTAGTGGAATCTTCTATCTAGCTAAGAAAATGAAATGGGGAAGCCACAATATAATATACAAGTTCATTTGTTTAAACTGAAGAGCGAATTTTGACCTAAGACAAGACCGTGTCTTTTATTCACTGGCCCATTTTCTTCTTACACATGTAGTGCATGTTTAAGAAATAGGAATGGCTGGACCAAGTCAGATCAAAAGCTGTGCAGTTCAGTGGCCAACAGAAGAACGTCTGGTTGTACAGGGGACAAATATGAGGAGATACTTTTCCAGCATACTCTCACAGTAATTTTTTCAGCCAGGGACTTCCACCTGGAACTTCTTCAATGCAAGAGAATCAATCCTACTTCATGTGCTGTCCCCATAGGAAAGCATGCTGGAGTATTCCTTTGCTGACTCTCCTGGTGGCTTGGGATAAAGTGAGATGAAGAGGTCCATTAATCCCTAATGTTCTTTGGCATGCTTTATTTGTCTTTGGCTATTATTATAGAAAACTGTTACACATCAAAATTATGAGTGTCTGAGCAAGATTTAAATTAAAGCTATTGATCCTGTGGTTGGGTGGAACAGGGCAGAGCGCAGGCCGGAAGGAGCACTTGGGCAACTACCATCAGTATCAGTGCAGCTGCATTTAAGGATGTTTGTCATGGCAATTTTGGCTATGCAGTGGCCCACCTACCCTTTTAGCAAAAGGTCAGGGATGGATAACGACATACATCCATAAGGTGAAATTAGGACTAACAAAATTCTGCTTTGCCACATTCTCTCAAAACCATTTTGGCTCCCCTTATAACAAATCAGTACTTTCCTCCAGAGCTGCTAAGCAGTTCTCCTTCTCACAGACTTGGAGTCATAGAGAGTTTGTCTGCTACACTGCTTTGTGTCTTTAACAAGCTTCAGGATGCTCACAGATAAGAGGATCATTAACATCTATCAAAGAAGAATTCTTCTTTCTCAAAGAGGCAACTTAAACAACCAGCAAGGAAGATGGGGTACAGGACATTAAGCAGGGAACAAACCACCTTCTAAGGATAATCAGTTTGCAAAACATTCTACTTTCTTCTTCTTTCTGTCACCAGTACTCTCCTTTGAGACAGGGATCACAGGGAGCAAAACAAAGAGGTCAGCAACGCCAACTGGCCTCCGTGTTATGGGAATTCAAGGAATGATCTTTATTTTCCTCTTGTTATGATGTGCTGAACACACACAGCAGAAGGAAAGGGCATAATAAAATGGAGAGAGGCTCCTTGCCATTTATTATGTAGTGTTTGGCCCTTAGAATAAGAAGGGTGAACATCACAGAGATAAAACTTCATTGTACAGGCTCCATTTCTGAGGTTAAAGGGAGTCTTTATTAAAGCGAATTCAAAGTTTTGCCTACTCACTGTAAACATTTCACGGATACACTGTGTCAAACAGTTCCTTATGTTAAGTACAATATATGACACTGATGTTTTCCATAGTTTATCATCAATAGAACTGGAAGTGTAATAGCAATGGGTTTTAACTTTCTGGGCAGACAAAGTCATTTTGATAATGGTGGCCACCAGAAACAGGAGGAAGTCTAAACATTCTTGATCTTTGGGGTTAGTGGGAATTCAGATGAATGTGGAGGGACCACACATGTTCTCTTGGGAGAAGGGTGCTGGCAGCCTTGTGTAACGCACAATCCTTTTTCTGGCTCATGCACAAAGAACATGAGAATCAGCTCTAAGAAAGTCACACTTCTGGACAGATGCAAGTCATTGCAACTGTGCGTACCATATGTGGGGAATGGTAAGGAAGGGACTGAATACAAAAAGCGAGAGAGGGAAAGTGACAGAGTCCTGGAAAGTGGGGTCCTCCTGAAGCAGCAAGGGACTTTAAAAACCACACGCATGCCAAGTCAGCCCAGCGAACTTTCCCTGCTGCCAGCAGAACCTCAGGCAGATGAAATAAAGAAAGAAAAATTAACAAAAGGTCATTAACAATAAAAGGACAGGAGTCAGCGTAAGATCCAGTGAAATGAAGACTTTTGTATTTCAGCCTGCTCTTGTTAACCTAACTTGAACTCCCCACGTGACTTCTTTGGGTCAGGAAATGGAGCCATTACAAACACAGAGCTACTGCGCCACACTAGGTAAGGAGTTTTCCCCTCTGCAATGGTTGGAAATGGGAGCCCAATTCTGCAAAGTGTACCAAAGTGTTTCATATTCATGTGCAGATCTACCACTGCACCAATTAACCTACCACCTACCACTACCACCAATTAACAGGCAGAGTGGTTTACTCTGCTAATAAAACAAAGACATATATAAATAAGAAATTCCTGCTATAATGTGCAAAAACTCCAGATGTAACCGAAAGGCTACAGCAAGCCTTTGCCAACATGTACATACCTAGATCACTCAGGTTCATGGAGAAAAAAGCCCACTCCTAACTGACTTAGCCTTGCTAGCAAAAGTGGATGCGGTTAAGCTACGAAATAAAATTCTACCTTTTTATTGGGGAAATATTGTACAACCTGTAGCAACAAAACCCATAAACTGTGTTTCTCCAGGAGTATTTGCCAATCAGTTTAGCTAGGAAATACTTTTCAGTGTTAATAAACTTGGGAAGCACTGTAAGATATTGCACCGACAATGTTAATAGAAACTGGAAAACAAATAGTTGAATCCTGCTTATTGGTTGGAATTTTGTCACTAACTTTAGTTGGGATAGGTTTGCACCCATAAATCCACAATCAGTACAGTAAGTTTTACGATATAGGTAGTTAGACACAGATATCCAGAACTATACATACACAATTGCACATGAAAAAAAACCACTATATTTTGTAGTCTTCATTCTACATATATACAATGCTTAATATTCAATTCTGTATACTTATTTTTTTGATGTTGTGATTCATTTCATATAGGCCACTAGAGATTCTTATTTTTAATCATAAAACCAATGGTGTACTTAAAGAGATTGAAAAAGATCCTGGACACGAGTTCACAACTGCTTAAGAATTACATTATGAACTAAGGTTTTCATTTCATCCCTCAGTGATACGCCGGCAGGATGCAACCTTTCTCCCAGTGAAATCAATATTATCTTTGTCACTGATTGCCAAAGGAGTATATATTTGGTTTAGTATACTGTCATCTAGAAGCTAGTCGATCCATCTCACATCACAGATTACCTCAAATTTCTCATATACTGCCAAAAAAAAAAAAAAAAAAAAAAAGAGGCACAAAACATATTGAAATAATAAAAATATCAGTTTGGAAAGGATTGTTAACAATCAAATGAAAGGTTAACAATGGTTTAAAAACAGCTGAAGTCTTCAAAAATTTCAACACAGTATCCTGGCAAACCAAAATATCATTAAACTTGCCTTAAAAAAAAAGAAATGCCTAACATCAAACAGTACTAGGCATTTATCTTCAGAGCAGTGCATTACAGGTGACCTCTATAGATTGGAAATAGGATTACATCAACAAACCTTTCGCTTTAAAGTGGTGGATGGTGTGAGATGAAAGGGTGCTCTCCCTAACATTTTGCAGTGCTACTGGCTCAGGTTTAAAGGAAGTATGCAACCAGGTATTCCCTGTCACATTCTAATCTGCAATACTGACATGGATGTGAAAAGCAAAAGCCTTTGAAAATGATACTTTCATATGATGAAAAAAACCTGGAGAACTGTGCGCAAATGGGTGTGAGAAATGTGAGGGGGAATACAGATAAGGAGATAAAGAAGAACCTTTACAATGAACATGGCCACATACTTATGCCCTCAGCAATAACTCATGTCTGTAGCACTGCAGATTAGCATCAGACAAAGTGATATTATGAGTCTGAGGTTTAAGTTTAATACCGGCATTTGGTGTCTCCTTGTTTCTGTAAAAGTTTCACAAAAACAGCTTTTTTTCACACCAAAGCATAGAGTTACTTTCCTGGACTGTATTTGACAAACAAAATAACTACGTATTCAAAAATTTAGCAGACAAAAAATAATAAAGAAATTAAAAGCACCTTCAGTCCTGGTATTCTCTTCCAGGACTTAGATGGTCTCCTGGGCATGCTGAGTTGGCTTGCACAGCCCCTGTTTACTGAAGTCAGAAATTCCCATTTACTTTGCATTCAGTATTTTTGTTCCACCGCAAAAAAAAGTAGGAACTGCTGCCCAACTACGATATATCTTGAGAACTGTATTATAAGTCACATCACATACAAAGGCTGCCAAACAAGACTGACGGTGATGGTTTAGGGTCCTCTAAACCCTTGAGAAGACTCTGTCAACTTCCCAGCACTACTTTTTAAGGGATCAATACTTTCCCTGAGGAAGCATTCAGATCTGATAGACCTGAGCTGTGTCTATAGTGTCTAACAGGGACTCAATCACGTCATATGTCACAGTACACTTAAAACACTCATATAACCCTACTTCAACATGGTATTATTTTGGAAATAAATAGAAATTATGAAAGGAGAATCTACCAGGCTTCAGGTACTGATTTAGCACTGTAAAGGTTAAGTAGGACTGAAGAAAACCTGAGCACTAAATTATCCAGTCAAGCATTTGGATAATTAAACACAATCCAAATAAGTTGTTTAACTCCCTGCAGCTAAACTACAGTTCCCCAGCACTGACACACAGTATGCCACCAATCTCATTGCACAAAAGAGTGACTGTAACAAAACGAGCCGCCATTTTCTTCCAGCACTGTATAATAGTGGTACAGAATGGGTTAAACATAGACTCATAACATCATCATATGTGCCTTACTCACTGACACCAAAAAAAAAAAAAAGTTTTTAACAGTGTTCTACGATACTGTCCAATAGTTTTAAAGGCTTTACAACGCCCCCTTAGCTCCGGGTTTGGTGGTACACTGACTGCAAGCCAGTTGCTAGTTCTGTAGAAAGAAGGATATGACCCTCTGTTGCTAGACACTTCCTTAATTCCTCATAATTTGAGTTTTGCTGGAAGAGATTTCAAATCTGACCACAACAGTTAAGGAAAAAAACTTGCACTCCAGTATAAAATATACAAATCAGAAAATATATACAACTAACAAAAACAGTCTCAGTACTACTTGATGAGAGGTATTTGTTTTCCCCTCCAACATTCCAGTAATGTAAAACCAGTGTGTAAGGTAGAAAATCATTTTTCAATTTCAGGAAACATCATTACTAGCTGCCAAAAGTCTATCCATATAATAAGAACTATTTGCTAAAGCTGAACACCTGCAGTTTTATAGAAGGCCTCCGAGGACAGCTGTAAGTAAGTATATATTGCAGTCTACTGATACAGCAGCCAATCAAAACCTGAAGGTTTTGTCCCAGAAAACAACACATTTTGCTAGCTAGGGCTACATACAGATGTTTTATTTAGACAGGTAGATAGACAGATAGATAGACAGATCGATCTTCTGAACATGATATAATGCCCTGTATGCAAAAGCCAAGGCTAATGAAGGAGGTCTTCGTCTAGTCCTAAAAGTACAGTTTCCTGCTCCCAAAATGCTCTTGGAAGCAGTCCAGAGTGCTGGAAGTTTGCATCGTAGCAAACTGTCACACAAATATGCGTGCATTAGTTGGCCTTCCCAAATACAAGGCAATTGTTTTGAACAGTTCAGAGAAAATAATCAGTACAAATGAAACGTCTTCCTCGTAATATATATAAACAATACATCCACCCCACTAACTCTGCTGGCTTCCACAGTTGAAAGTGCTACCATCATTTCAGATATGAAAAAGATGTCCTATTTATCATTTGTGACTTCATTAGCACAGTTTTGCTATTGTTTTTGAGTAACAGCCTGGCTGTTACTATAAAGGTTATGCTTCTTTAGGGGAAGTTTACCTACAAAACATTCAGTCCATTATATTTAGAAGTCCATGCACACTTACGAACTACCACACTGCTCGTAATTAAGCTCACATGGATGAGGTGACTATGAGAGAGCATAACCCGAGTTTAAATATGGAGAAGCAGCAAGAAGTAGGACTTCCTTCCTCAACAGTGATAAAAAAAAAAAAAAAAAAAAAAAAAAAAAAAAAAAAAGAAGTATTTTCCACAACTCTGCTGCCATCATCCTTGGCTGGGACAGGTTCTGCTTCAGGTCTGTCCACTTTAACCACTGCATGACAATTGTTTTGTACGTAACATGCTACATTCGCCTCAAGTAACCAACCCACAAATGACCAATGCTTTCAGAAATGTTACAATAGAGCTAAACAGGCATCCAGATAAAGAAAACACTTCTTTCCCCTTAAATTTTTGTCCTGCTGTTTGGAGATGAGCTGAGACGACAGATGCTGCTTAACCTGGGGTTCTGCTTCTCACCTCCTCCAGAGGCAGAGGTCATGAGCATAGACATGTGCAATGCAGAACTTTTTTTTTTTTTTTTTCCCCCCACCCTTTCCACTGAGCAGAGAAAACAAACCATCTTTGAAAACATGTTTCTGAGTGCAGCTGGTTTGCCAACTGCCAACAAGGCTCCATATATCACAAAACGCATGTAGCATGAACTGCAGCGGAATTGGCATTCAGCCTCTAGTAATCCACTATGCAGAATCTCCTGCAAAGAGAAGGAACTGGAAGGCACATACGTGCACACCCAAAAGAGCTTGAGATGGAAATAAATAAATAAAAAAGCCAAAGTATGAAACACTCAATGATTTCAACAGGTGTTTACAAAGCCAGAGCTAGCATTCATTCCTGAATTAAAACCAGAAATTCTTTCCAACGTACCTCTATGTAAACGAGGACCAGCTCAGCTCTTATCTCAAGGTACGAAGAATGCACCATCTCCCAAACTCAAAGGCTGAAATGAATGCTGTTAACTGCGCTGAAAACACTCAAACATATTCCCTTGTTGGCTGGGAAGTTAAACATTCAGCCATTATGTGATCTCAAGCAGCTCTCCATCGGATCACTACATATTTTGTAAGTAATGGAAAGATGTGAATGTGGAAATGGCTTTAAGGAAAGTTTCAATTAACTCCATACCCTGACAGAACCTCCATCTATGCTGGGACTTGTGTCCCTCTCAGCTGTAAGTACGACCGAATGAAAGCAGATCGATGGCTCTCCAGAAGAGCTGCCGTAAAACTGATTTGAACCACAAGCTTCTCTTCCTATCAGAAAGACTGGCTACCCCGTTTTACAGAATGGGGTTATGCCAGATAAGTTAACTGGCTTCCCTAAGTCAGGTTCTACCCATATTGGAAAGGAAGGTTTAAAAGTAACTGAGAAACTTTAAAAGAGAAACCACTGAAATAATATATATTGTTATTTCACTCAGTATGGGCCAAAACCGGCATGCTTTTCTATGATATCAAATGATGTAAAAATCACACAACCTGAATTTCAGAATAACTGTTCTGGGTGACTATTTTCCTGAGGCCAGATCTTATCCTTGGTATTTGGAGAAGCGCAAATTCTACACCAAACATGTGTAGATACAAGCACAACAGAACACAGGACAAATAATGCAGTCTGTGTTAAATAAACATATTAGCTTTTTTTTCGGTTTGGGGTAGGTTTGGGTTTGTTTTTTTTTAATTCTGTTTCCAGTGAGGTCTATGAAAACTGTTGCTCCCTCTTCATTCTGCTGGAATGTGAAGCACATCTTTTATCCCGTGTCCTAAACTCCATCAAGAAATACGTTTCATTAGGACTATGAGAAAGATCCTCAGCATTTAACAGAAACTATGTCAGTACTAAGCAGGAATGCTGTCTGTGGTGCCTATAAATATTTATATTGCCTACATTATCAGTCACATCAGAACCCCACTGTACAGCTAGACGCTTTGCAAACAGAAAAAGGACAACATCCAAAGAAATGGAAATGGTCATTGCTGGACATTTTTCCTACTTTTCTATTTCAAGTAAGTAAATCTAGTAACTATACTCCTACTACGCAGTGTTATGCATTGCTTAAAATAGAGATTTATAAACCTACAGAAAAGACACAGCTTTCCGTAACAACCCATAGTCCTTTTTACCCTTTAATTGTGAACTGGAAATACATATGGCTCATAAGCATTCATTAATTCTGTTACTTCTGACCATTTATTTTCACCAGCAAAAGTAATAGCCTATTTCTTGGGTCTAGGTTCAGTAAGAGCTCAGTATGATGTTATTATGAATAGAGTTAGAAAGAAAACCCTTTAGACTGTGCACAGGCAAAAGTTGACTATTACAGAGGCACCTGTGTATAAAGGTTTAACAAATTATTCTTAATTACATTAAAGAATGTTAAAAACCTATTATTAATGAAACATTTCATTCCATAGTTTGATCACAGCAAAACCAGGAAATACAGAGTTGACATTCCCACAGCAACCTTAACTCTATCCCATTGTGCATATTCATTTCAACTGAGTCTTTCTTCCTATGACCTCATAACACATGTGAAATGAAGGAAGGTGCTAGTAAAAAATCCTAAAATTCATATAAATCAGAATTATGTTGTTAAGTTCCATTATTGTAGCAGTAGCACTTGAGTGGAGATAGCATTCTCAATAAAAAATATACACGTTGACTAGTTCATGCATTTATTGAATGTTATTGCCTGTGAATGCACATTAAACTAACATTTCTGGTTGCTCACCTTTCACATTAGGATGGTTACTTTATCCAAGCCTGAAGACAAGAAACCTGGAATCTGAAAGGGTCTGTTAGGTATGGGGCTCTAGACAAATGTTTCTAAACTGCATCCAAACTTGGCTCCTGAAAGAGTACAATCATCTCTGTTCCAACCCCAAACTAATAACCTGCCAACCCCAATCTGGCTCCATGCATATGCAGTCCAAATGTTCCCACAGTGTTTCCCCAAAACCAGAGTACAAGGAAATTCAGTACAACAACTCTCCTATGCTTCTACATAGCATCAGGACAGGTTCATCTCAGCCTGTAAGCTCTGGCTTTGCTGCATATGGACCTGCGCTGCACCCAATTTCCCCTTGCTCTGGATTTCACATTACACTGGATGCAGAGTCACGCAGACATATGACTATCACAAACCTGATGCATACATCCTAATAAGACTATTCGTTGTACTGAAGGTAAACATGTTGCAGAGTCCCCCCCGCTTGGGATTTTCAGGCTTAAGAGAGTCGGGGTTGTTCATCCTGGAGAAGAGAAGGCTCAGGGGAGACCTTACAGTGTCCTTCCAGTACATAAAGGGGGCCTACAGGAAAGATGGGGAGGGACTATTTATCAGGAGGTATAGCAATAGGATGAGGGGTAATGGTTTTAAACTGAAAGACAGGAGATTCAGATTAGATATTAGGAAGAAATTCTTCACTGTGAGGGCGGTGAGGCACTGGAACAGGTTGCCCAGAGAAGTTGTGGATGCCCCATCCCTGGCAGTGTTCAAGGCCAGGCTGGATGGGGCTTTGAGCAACCTGGCCTAGTGGGAGGTGTCCCTGCCCATGGCAGGGGGGTTGGAACTACATGGTCTTTAGGGTCCCTTCCAACCCCACGATTCTACGATTTTTCAGGAACTAGCCCAAGACCAACAAATCCTCTGCTGTGCTGCACCTCAGAAGCCATCATTTTGCGTTAACCGCCAGACCTGAATGGCGTTCATGCAGTTGTTGCCCAAACTGGCCTGTGCTGGGAGAAATTGCAATGTCTCTTCATTTTACTTCTCATGGTATGTGACAACACTTGGTACTTTCTGAAACTTGAGTGCAAGCACTTCCACGCCTGTATTTGGGCAAATGTTTTCATACGGTGCTGAAAGCAGGCTCAAATATCTAGAGTTCAAGTTTTAAAAGACAGTAGATAAAAACACTGAAAAGCATATTTAGGGGAAACACTTTCACCTACAGACTACAGCGTATTTCACTCCTGAAAACTCAAAATGGCATCTCACAGCACTTCATAAAGCAAATCAGGCACAGGTTGCAGGTTTGCAGAAATAAAATGCAGCAAACCTAACCACCAACGAGGGAAGGCAATACCAGTGACTTTGCACCTCTCTGTGCCGGCAAAGGAGGGAAGTGATTTGGGGTCTAAGGGTAACTAAGAGGAATCTCAGGGCTCTCGTGCCAGTGAGGGCTGCTGCTCTTCACAGTGGAAAAGTTTGAGAAATACCAGCAAGGATCTAGCCATAAGGCAGGAGATGCATACCTGTCTCCTAGGCATACTCTGGATATTATTAAGAGAGAAGATACACATCACATTAAGTTTTGGAGATTTTTTTACTGGAATGGTGCATCAAAGGCCTTTGCATGTGCCTAGAACCAAAATGCTGTTTCTCTTGAGAAAGTCAAGATGTCAGTCGAACCTCATCTTTTCATCTGTAAAAAAGCATCTAAACTAAGATATGTTCTACCTATGGAGACTTAAAGAGAGACATTTAGAGTGAAAATTCTGATGCCACTCTGCACAATGCTCTCCAGAGTCTGCAGGACCGAGCCCCTGCTTTGCAGACCAAACGAGGAAGCTGCTTCTTATACCGGACAGTGCTATGAATGAACACCTCCAGTCATGAACTATTTCTTTCTTAAATCAAATAGATATTTAAACCAAAATATCGCAGGTGGTGCACCATGAAAAAACCCAAAAATATCACACAATGAGATGCATGTGAAAAATGTGCTAACTGCAATTACTTTTGGTCACTGAGAACTAAATACTGTATTTTTCTTGAACTAAATACAGATCTTCCCTCGGCAACGGTGGAAGTTCATCGAACAGATGGAAGATGTACATAAGCTAAAATTGTTGCAATGTTGCCATTTTCATTCTGTTTCAAAATGAAACACAGTTTACACAGAACATGGAGGCCACATGTAAATGTTTTCATTCACCTCTGCAGTTCAGCATCACATATTGCCTTGCTCATCTGCAAAAACGCTTGCTATTTCCGAGTACTGTTAAATGGATTGATATCATACGGTACTACAGGGAGATAATAATCTCTTGCCACAGGGACCTTGCAATGGGCAACTATACAGTGACTTAGATGGCCACCGCTCAGAAATTTTGATTCAGTCGCTCTGTCGTTCTGCTTCTAAAATAATCTGAAGATTGCAGAAAAAGTATGGTTTGGGAAAGGTTTAGGCTGAACCGAAAATAAAATCTGAGTTAAGACTACTTGAAAGCAGGTGAAAGATTCCCACAAACTTTAATGACTTTAACAATGTGCTGATATTGTACAATATAGAAATTAGCTATACTGGCTATCATGCTATTGAAGACATACTGCTCTTTTTCCTGGTATCTAAGGAAGTTTAGCTATCTCTTCGTTGCACCACAGTAGAAGTGTAGATAAACCCTTGGTCAGGCTATTGCTACTCAAGAAGGCAGGTCTAGATGTGGAAGATGATATGAGGAGCGGAAGAGGATGGAAAGTAAAAAAATGAATAAAAATTATAACGCGTTCACAGAGATAAAAGATAAACAGGTCTCACATAAAATATCTATGCATCACCTGTTTGCCAATTCTTTCAGAATTTTATTGAAATATGAGAAGAGGCGATTCCTGAAAGTATTATGGGAATGGCAAGAAAAAAGTGTGAATCATAAAAAAGTGACTAATTTCTCTATCTATTCCAGTCACCACCAGGTTTTGGATTTTTTAAAAATTATCAAATGCTGTACCGATATCTATACAACACCCTGGACACAAGAAGCAAACAGCATTTATAGGTGAAGCAGTCAGCATGCAGAATTGGTCCTCCAAACGAGTCAAGATAACCATAACCATTTACCAAAACAAGAAAACTATTTCAAGCTGAAAGGAAAAGGATTCTATTTGCTCTGTTTCAGATGCCAAAAAAAAAAAAAAAAAAAAAAAAAAAAAAAAGATTATTTTTAAATGGTTTGTTTCCTCTTTCACATGATAGGAAGTTAACACAGACTACATGGGCACTGACTGTGTAAACACACATCATTTTTAAGCTGTGTTAATGCATCGGCACAGAATTATGTCATCTCTTCTGTTTGGAGAGGCAGCCAGCACAACATAAACCTCACCAGAATGTAACAGCTAAAAATTAAATATATAAGAATGTATTATAAATGTGATAAAAACAAGCATGATAAAAGTTGCTAATAATCTTCCATAGTGGCATATAAATGTTTTTTGATAAAACCAGAAAGTTAGTGAGGCACTTACTGTACCTACATTCGATATTTCTTTACAGAATTAGTACAACTGAATAATGGCCTCAGACTGGCTCAGAGGAAACAAACAAACAAGCAAACAAACATTAAATCAGTTTCTTTGAATTCTGTAAAAATTGCCATAATGGGATATGTAAATGTTGTGAAAGTTTAGGAAAATGATGGACTTTTCAGATGTCTGCAGGATAAGGAACAGCCAGATAGAATTACTGGGACTCATAGCATTTAATATAATGTATTTCCATTACAATGGCCATTCGGTAATAAGTTATTTCCACTTCTTTTTGTCTTGTAACATTCAAATTAAGAGGCATAATAATACACTAACTACCTTGCTTGTCCTTCCTTTGGAGTGCTGTGGTGAATTCAGCACTTGAACTACTAAGTGGTAACCACTCCTGACCAACAGCTGCAGTGGTCACTGGATGGGGTCCCAATGCTGCAGGAAATTTAGGCAAAACCACACAGAGTTCTACCAGCAAGGAGATGGTACGCGGGGTAAAGAGTACACTGGCTGAAGCCTGGAAGCTGAAAGAGATGAATGTATGGCTGTGGGCTGTCGCTGACTGCTCTGGACAGGTCACTTCCACCCAAACTTAATAACTCTCCAGGAAACCAGTTTCTACTTTCTTCAAAAGCAACCACGTGCCCACACAGCACTGTGGATCTGGACTTAACTTCCTCTGTGACTTACTTCTCCACCTTAAAATAAGGAACACAGCTTTTTGTCAGATTTTTGGGAGGCTGAGTTGACTAAGGGTTGAGAGATACACAAAAGACAAAGAAGTTTTTGATTACCAATTCCTGTATCAAATTCAACTTAATGATCTCCTAACACAGAATTAGGTTATTCTAAATATTTTCTAAATGAGAATGGGTTCGTTTCCAAAGTCAAAAATGAACAGGTGTGGGTTTAAATTGATTTGAATACTTCTATAAAAGAGAGAGAAATGAATGATTATACATGTATCACTTTTTCTTGAAGTAGAATTGTAAAATATCCAAGGCCACAATTTAATTACAGAAGCCAAAACAAGTACTTTTGAGTATTTTCCTGAAAAACCTTTTTCAAAATAACTAGTTTAACTACACAATTTCCTACCTTATTAACTTTCTATAACAGGAGATGTTTGGACATCCACAGAGAACTTGTGCAAGTTCACATTGCAAGTCGTACGTTTTCACTACACAATTCAAAGTGATGAGGAAGAAAACACAGTTGCTTCATTCACTAACAGGCAGTAAGAAAAGGTATACAAAGAGGAAATAAGCTTGCACAATTACCTGTGTGTAGCATCAGTGTCAGAAACCGAAGATGTGCAGCTGAATGTCATAATACAATCTGCAGCAGATATATTTGTGCAATGCTCCAATATCCATATTATACTTACAGTATAATTACGTTTGGCTATGCACAAGTGAAAAAATCCCTGCTCTAGTAGACTCAAAGCCTAAAGGCAGACAAAAGAGAACACTGTACACAACTTTTCCAGCCTTTCTAATGGAAAAGCCCATATCCTAGAAATACCCAATCACAGTAGCAAAAAAAAAAAAAAAGTTAGAATCTACCAACTACGTAATACCCTGTTAACACAAAACGTCTAGGTATTTATGAAAAGCATTAGAAACTCCTTAATGACTACAAATGTTCAGAAGGATTTAGGACTTTCTATCTTTAAAAAGTGGAAAGGCTTCTTCACTTCAGTAATGAACTTTAGTGTATGCAGAAGAATCAACACAAAACTGAATCAAAGTAAACTGCTTATGTAATTTTAGTATTCGTTTCTAGTGGTATCTTAGTGTACTTTAAATCCAAGCCTCGACCCAAATCAGACTTACTTGTACAGCAATATAAGGGAAAAACGTAAAATGTAACAAGAATGGAGAACGCTTACTGTTATTGCTCTGGCATTCAGTGTTCTTAACAGAAAAAAAAAATTAAAAAATAACTGCTTGTCCTGTCACCGGTGGACTCTGCACAAGTATACAACAATTTTCTAAGAACGTGCATCCTACCTTTCTAGAATTTATTAGATTACTGGTTTGTAACACAGGAATCACAGGTCTGCCTCACCCTCAAACTATATGATTTTTAACAGTTCTTTAAGCACTGTGGTAAGTCAAAATAAGCATGTCTTCTGCGTAGCCCAGAGATGGGAATGAAATAAAAAAATCCCCTCTAGTTCTTGCTTTCTTCAAAAGACGCTTAACAAGAATGCTAGTGTTGCAGCATCAAATAAATTGTGAGGACACAGACATTTATTTAAAAAAAAAAACAAAAACCCAAACAAAAAACACACAGATGTAGGAATGAAATGCAGAATGTTAGCAGAAGGGAAAAATATAAAATAATAAAAAAAAGCAAATGTATTCAGCAAATGAAGACTACCAAAGAAAAGGAGGCTAACCACAGTATGGAAGTTATGTTTGCATACATATTAACAATTCTAAGTGACTACTTAGAGTTCAATTATGTGTCAGGCTTGGCAAATGTACAAGCAGAAGAAAGTAGGACTAAATATATATGTATATATGTTGTCCATATACGCTCCTCAGACACTACAGTTTACCATCTGAAATTTCTTAGCATTATTACTTTAATACGAAAATGGAAAATGTAATTCAGCTCTTTCATTCAGTCCATTTGCTAAATATTCACTCACAACATTCAGTCAGCTATGGCTAGAAGGAAAGTGAGGCAAACTAGGTTCCAGGATGCACTCACAATACAATGAAATAATTTGAAACACGGAGAAAAGTCGTCTTTTATAATCTTTTACATACACTTTTCTAAGCCTTTTATGGAATGCTGGGCCTCCGTGACTGTATCCATCTTCACTGACTCAGAATATGGTCTGTTGCATCTACTGCTTGTCAAATACTCATAGGGAAGGGGTTGTTGTGCTATCTGAAATACTATATCTAAGTGCAGAATGTGTCAAATAGCAAGTGGTAACTTCATAAACGATTCTGCCAAAGGCTTCACTGGTAGCACATCACTTTCAGGCACCTTAGTGGGCATATGATATTGAGGATCCCACTTACAGCTGGATCATGAGACCAGTCGTCAATCACATGGCTATCCTCTGGAGGCAACACCACAACAACTAGAGAGGGGCAAAAAATTTTAAAAAGTCATGGAAAAAGTGGGTTGGAATGCGTGAGAGCTTCCACATCAGCCAGGTGTAGACAAACCATCAGAAGCAAGAGGAAAAACTACCGCTGGGGAGGATTTTAGGAAAAGCAACAAAGACTTGTACTTGGAAAGAACACCAAAATCTACAGTAAGGATTTACATGCAAGTATGTGTGAAATAAAGCAGATCCTATTAAAGGAAGGTATGCAAACTAAATCAGTCTATATGTATTCACAGGGGAGAAAAGAAGGGAAAAACAATATCAGCAGGCACGTGATCCGGATGTGGAAGGAAATTCTATTGCGGCTTCTTCCTACACCACCCCAAACAGCATTTCGGCTGGATTGCTGACAGAGGTCAGCAATGGGATGACAATGATCACAAGGTGTAAATCCACTGCACTCCTGCTAGGGCTGGTCAGAATTTGTTCTTCAGAAGCAATGCAAAATAAAGCAAAATTCCAAATCGAGGGAATTGACACGTGGAAAGCAAAGGTAAATGACAGGGGACATGGCTCAAGTTAATACAGTGCCAATCTTACTTAAAATTCCTTAAAAGCTTGATAAGGTAAAAACGAATAACCTGTCCGAGACAGGTTAGAATGTAAATAAATAAATAAATAAATCACTACAGGAATAAAAAGGGAATTTAGTTAGAACTCCAATACAATATATCAGAGTAGCGAGCACATGGAGAGAGCTGCCAAGTGAAATCATCAAAGTAAATTACATAGATGAACTTAAAAGATACTTGGACATTTTTATGGTGAGAGAGAAAGAGAAAAGGTTATTGAAGGATACAGTAGATACAAACCAGGCAGGAGGGGCTGTAATAAACTTAAAGAAGAACCTTCTTGGTTCAGATGTACTTTTCCTGTTCAGAAATTCCTTTTGCCTCTACCAGTGATTAAATGAAACTAACTCCTTATATGTTAAGTATCTGCTAAGCACGATAATCATTGCTCCAGAAGTTATGATATATGGCTGAACGCAGAAAATTCCAACAATATCCCTTTTCCTTCTGTCCACAAAAAGCTACTGTGTTCATTGACCAACACCATAACATATATCACTACGAACAGAACTCATAAAATTCATATCCAAAAGCAATGGTTTCCTCTCATCTGTCTTGCAAAGAAATGCTCAAGGAAGCTGGACACATTTTTCAGTATTGACAGGACGAGCGTCACATATTCCCCCCCCAGTAATATAATAGAAGAGCACAGACACATACCAGCAAATATATCACAGCAAAGACCTTGACTTAATTCTTACTTGTACCAGTTTTAACTAAGTAAAAGGACACAATGGACACAAAACTGGGAAAAAGAGAAAAAAGTCAAAATTACTTGCTTTAAGCAGAACAAGTCAACGTTTATCTCACAACATTTATCAGAGGCCTCGTAACTGTAGAATCATAGAACATACACTTACTGCCATTCATAGAAACATAAAATGGTAAGAGTTGGAAAGGACCTTAAAGATCATGTAGTTCCAACCCCCCTGCCGTGGGCAGGGACACCTCCCGCTAGGCCACGTTGCTCAATGCCCCATCCAGCCTGGCCTTGAACACTGCCAGGGATGGGGCATCCACAACTTCTCTGGGCAACCTGTTCCAGTGCCTCACCACCCTCACAGTGAAGAATTTCTTCCTAATATCTAGTCTGAATCTCCCCTCTTTCAGTTTAAAACCGTTACCCCTCATCCTATTGCTATACCTCCTGATAAATAGTCCCTCCCCATCTTTCCTGTAGGCCCCCTTTATGTACTGGAAGGACACTGTAAGGTCTCCCCTGAGCCTTCTCTTCTCCAGGATGAACAACCTGCCTTCTCAGGCCTCTCTCAGCCTGTCTTCATAGAAGACGTGTTCCAGCACTCTGATCATCTCTGTGCCCTCCTCTCAACTTGCTCCAACAGGTCCATGTCCTTCTTATCCCAGAGCTGGATGCAGCACTCCATGTGGGGTCTCACAAGAGCAGAGCAGAGTAGAGGGGCAGAATCACCTCTCTTGACCTGCTGGCCATGCTTCTTTTGATGCGACCCAGGATGTGGTTGGCTTTCTGGGCTGCAAGTGCACATTGCTGGCTCATGTTGAGCTTCTCATCAATCAACACCGCCAAGTCCTTCTCCTCAGGGCTGCTCTCAAGCCATTCTCCGCCCAGCCTGTCTTTGTGCTTGGGATTGCCCTGACCCACATGTAGGACCTTGTAGTTGGCCTTGTTGAACTTCATGAGGTTTGCACGGGCCCATTTCTTAAGCCTGTCCAGGTCCCTCTGGAAGGTATTCCTTCCCTTCAGTGTGTCGACCGTACCACACAGCTTGGTGTCATCAGCAAACTTGCTGAGGGTGCTCTCAACCTCACTGTCCAGGTTGCTGACAAAGATGTTAAACAGCACTGGTCACAGTGCTGACCCTTGAAGAACACCACTCATCACAGGTTGCCATTGACCGCAACTCTTTGTGTGCGACCATCCAGCCGATTCCTTATCCACCAAGCTTGTCCATGCATCAAATCCATGTGTCTCCAATTTAGAGACAAGGATGTCGTGCAGGACAGCATCAAATGCTTTGCACAAATCCAGATGGTCTATGTGATTATGATGACATAGAAATCATAGAAGCTGCTAACAGGGCTATTACAAGGTTATTCCAAATAATAGCTGTTCTGTTGTTTACCTGTTTAAAGGACAGGTACAAACTATAAAATTTGACATGCCTTTGATTCTTCCACTTCACTCTGTTGCTCCACCTTTCCTAAAAAACTCCACAGAACCCAGAGTATTGCTATCCACACCATCCTAAGGATCAACAGTGCTTCTTTTACTCTAGCAGCTGGCCTGACATCACGCATGTAGGATTCTCCAATGGCTATTAAGTAGCTTGGAATTAAAAGCAAAGAAAACCCCTACTGCTTTAATATGGCAGGGATGTACCTCTTAGAAGAAATGTAGGCTATATATACATAGAACACCAACGCTTGCATCTTTTCCACCCCCACCTATTACGTAGCACATAGTACTACATAGACCCTACTGCAACACATTAGACATTAGACTTCTCACATATAAGCTCTGCTTGCGTTAGCAATGTTAGAGACCTTGTAGTTCAGGAAAAGATGAAATACAGAGACTCCCCTACTTTCTGATTCACTCTGACATTTGAGTCATTTATTGTCTGTACACAAAGCATAAACGTATTTCTTGTTCCTTGTTCCTGTCGGCTATAAATTAAAGAGAACAAAAGACTAAGTGCAAGAAGTTATACACATCTTTCTTGTTGCCAATAAATTCTTTTTATTAGAAGATAACTTTAATTTTTCTTATATATTTAATTATTTACCCAAAAAGCTATCCTGAAAGTCAGAATTTTCCTTTATTTAAAAAGGGAAATTAGTAGTCATGTATAGATACATTTTTGTTATTCCAAAAACCATATAGTCCTATTTCCCTGAACTCTGGACAGATCAAAGTAGTTCTTTCTTTATTCACAAGCCCAGAAATTTCTCATCGTATCATCTGACCAAAAGCCATTTCCTCAGGGCTCTTCTCAGAGTGACAAATTATCTGGTCTGCAACTGAAGATTCCTTTCTTATCTCTTCTGGTGCCTTTCTCGTACTTCTTTTTCTCCTCCTACATTTGGAGCCAGCCTCATAATATGCAGAAAAGCCCAAGCCAAACAGTTCTTGATTCCTATGGCTATGCATTTACACTTATTTTTCAAGACAGTGATATATTTCTGAGTTTTAGTTTGAGGCCCCCCCTCCTTATTTTTCACTCAATGGCGGTATTTTTAATTGACAGAACCGCAAAACTGTCCTGATATGAAGTGAACTGTATTCCAGACATTCCACGTCTGTAACAATCTGTCCTTGCCTCATATGTCCACAGGAATTAAGTTGTTCAAAAATAAAATTAAAAAATACAAAACCCAAATATATAAAAAATACAAAACCCAAATATATGGCAATATGAAGCATATCACTGACACCAATTCTATTCTCAACCCCGTTTGTTTCAAGGTGGTTTTCATTACAGTATTAAGTCTGACAGCCCTAAAACCTGAAAACGTCTCTTCATCCCGTATCATCAGCAATGAGAGCTTAACTTACTACTCTCTTGCCCATAAGCTTCAGGTATGATCTGCAGGAGCCACTGTCAGCCAAAAGCAGAGTATTCAGGCTTCAGAATTATCCAAACACCTGCCTTTCATCCTTTGGACTGTGAAACAAATGTGTTCATTGAGCAGATGGCTAATAGGAGATCACCAGCAATAGTCACCAGGTAAAAACTTCCAAATTTACGTGGCTTTCATAAAATAGCCTGATTTCCCAAACCTAGAACCAAGCATGCCTCCCCCGGGGCTCCACGACTCTGCTGCTACTTCTGCAGTGGCAATCACCAGTAAAAGATTTTATTGTAAACCTACAGGGAACACTGTTTAACTTGTACTGTTGCCCTCCCAATCCCCCCACATAAAAAGTCTCAAAGCATAACCATGCCTTCAGGAGGTTTTATTACCAGGACATGCTATGATATAACAAGGGAAGGATCATTCCCTATATACCTGCCACTTCATGCCTAAACGATCTCCCACTGATCATTCATGATAATAGAATATTAACTTAAATGAGACTTTAGTTTGACATAAGTTTGTCTGATATTAATTGTATTTTGTGTGCTATCCTAAAATACCTGGAGATTAAAAAAAAACACACCAACAAAAAGGTCCCAAATGATTCTTACCACACCCTACATGACACTATCTATACAACTTGTAAAAAAACTAAATAGGTAATCAATAGAATAATTATGTGACAACACACAAAAGAGGCATTTAAAAGGGCTGTTCATGCAATACCCAGAGCAAAGCACTGGCATTCACCAAGATGGGGTTATATTCCTACATTCTAGCAAAAGTTTGATAAGATTTTCAAGACGCTTGTTCTCTGCGTTCTCTGAACGATACCACTAGAGTCAGGCAGAAAACCCTGGGCTAATTCAAGTGAAAAGCAGGTTACACATCGAGTGAAAAAAAAAAAAATAAAAAAAAATCTAAGCTTCAAATAGTCAGTCTTCACTCACTGCAACTTAGATGCTTCTAACCACTGTTTCTCAGACAAATGCATTCACATTTGGCAAAGCACATACAGGTTTACATCCTACATGCAATGATGGATACAATTAACTTCAGTAGTACAGACACCCACCCACTTCAATGACCTACCAATGTAAGTATTAGATTGATGCTCGCTCCCTTGTATCACGCTTCGGTACCTGATCTGTCCCAGGGAAGCTCTCAAAAGAGCAATCGCATGAGGAAGACCACTGCATGGAGAAACAGCACAATTGCATGGTGCATACTTAGCTTGCACATGAATTCTCAGACTATTTTAAAATTTTTATTTCAGATTTGGTCACTTTTTCCCTATCTGCTCCTCTTCACCACCACCACTTCCCCCACAGCATGGTAAATTAATCAAAAAAACCCTGAACAACAATTTAAAAACACCCTCTTTTTTTGTCCGGTAAGTGTCTGGTAACAATATACAGGTTGTTTGGAGTTCTTCATCACTTACTGAATAATTTCTGCAGGCACCCCAAGGTTTATAGAATTGTCTTTAAGGAAAAACAGCAAATCTAATATTGGTATTTGAGATGGGCTAGTGACTTTATACCAGACACAGACATTGTATAACGTTATGTCAGTTCCCTGACTGGAAGAGCATAATTCTCACTGCCTCGCACACAAAAAGACATTTACTTTTTCAGGCTTCATTATCCAGAGACACACTTACAGTTACATTCATAAGCTGTCACAGGACAATTGCAAGAAGGTGAGCAAAAAGCTTCCCGCTTTCCATGCAGCTGGGTAAATGCTGCTCACAATAATTTGTTCTCAGAAACGCAAGGCCTATTTATTCCTGGATTCCCAAGCCCAGAAATCTGAAGAAAGAGAAAGTCGGCCCGGAACCTACCTACCCTCTGCATTAGCACACAGACCAGGGAAATTCATTTGGAAGTATACCGCTCATGTACTTCACTCATTCACTTGTCCCCATAGCAGCACTGAAGGCTCAGTCTCTCTGGTTTTACCAGTTTATTCTCTTAACGTTCACTATTAGAATAAACATTCCTGCTAGCCAAGTCATTTTGTAGAGTGTCCCATGAACACAAGCATTACAGGGCCAAATGAAATCGGTGTTTTTCATTTAAGGCATTCTTTCCCCCCTAGCTTTCACTTCTCCTGAAAGACAGTAACAACAAATGTGAAGTTAGCTGAGCAATTTCATTGTCAGTGGTAGAAATGGATGCCAAAACAAGGGGGAAGGAAGAGGGTAGGGAAAGGAGAGTAGACAGAAGAATGCAAAAAATCTCCATTTTAAAGCCTGCCCCAGATCATGTAAAGCTGGCAGTGCATTTGGTTAATCCCTCTAGTGCTTCAGTGGAAAAATCACAGCAGGCAGCTGGATACACCATCCAAGGCTGCCCTTTCCTGTGTTTTTTCCATTTCTGGCAGCATATTGTCATACACGCAGCATCTGTCTGTTTCCACAGACTGCGGCTGTACAGTCAATTGAACTAAAACAGTTAAAGGAAAAAAGCAAAAGCAAAGGTTCAAAGGGCAATGAATAGCTGGGGCTCTTGGAATTCTGCAGGTGTGGGATTCCTGATCCCAGCTAGCTAACCCTGCTGTAGAAATCACTGCAATTACTTGCAAAGTTTTCATATCTGCCTATTTCCACCTGACCGGCATCCAAATTTCAAAAGCTCGAAAATGCTGCTATCACAGATTTAAAAAAAAAAAAAAAAAAAAAAAAAAAGTAATTTGTGTAACCTGATCTCTGACCTTGCTTTTTAAATGAGGAAGGGGAAAAGGAAGGCAATCATCATTCAATAAAAAGCATTATTATTAACACAGCAGAGTAAGTACCAGTAATGTAGACCCACAATGCAGTCTTCAGGATGTATTTGTATGGATAAAGCACAATTTCCTTTTCTATGACTGCTATGTTTTTTCTCCAAGAAATGTCTAAACATTGCAAGTGTCAGCTTGGTTAGAAACCTCTTTTTTTCATATGATGGAGCTCTGAGACACTTACAGATATAACTCAGTATCTTTTAGGGAAGTCATATGGGGAGGAAACAGTACAGATGCATAATCTTGTCCACTACGATGTGGACTCTATGTTACTGCTATTTTTAACATAATTTTAGTTGTATCTGGTGGCTTCTACTGAGAGTAGCTTTGAGCTTGGTACAGCTAAAATGCTTACTAATATAAAATAAACTACTGCTCCAAAGAGCTCTCAATCTCAATAAATGAAATCAACAAAAAGTGGAAACGGAAGCAGGATTATCCCATTTTACACAGACAGAATGAAAGCCATAGCTCTATGGTCATTAGTACTAGGTTATCAAAGACAAACAAACCAACAAACAAAAAAACCCAAACCCAGAAACAACCCCAGAATTAGGTGCAACCATTTTTACTCAAACTAGCCCCAGATGTGATACAGAAGTTACACTGGCTGTGGAAGGCCAAGTAAAGTTTGATCTAACATAAAGGTTTGCCTGAACAGCACTTGAGGAGGATGTGTGCCTTCCATGTCCTGTTTCAGGCACTGCCACCGAGCCACAAGATCCCACTAACGCTTGTGCTTGTATTTTGTATTTCTTAGAGTCACTGAAAATAAAAGCATTTTGATGATGCTGAAATAACAGTTCATTCTATCTTAAGAAAAAAAAAATGGTAATTTTTTCAGCACTATAATTACAGTAAAGGAGGAAAAAACAGCAAGTCTCATAAGTATGGGCAGCATAAAGATTTGTACTATGTTTTGGTGTTTGTACAATAAAGGAAAGACGCTCAGGATGTCTTTTATACTGTAAACACGTCTTTGGAGTTACTCACTCTGACTAACGTGTAAGTATATTTGACAGAAAAATAAAAACAATTAAAAAAGCACACTTCAGGTTTTGAAGTGCTTATTATAAATATTCATCAGGTTGATCAAGTGTTTGCGTAAATGATGAACTCAACTTAGATTAAAAGAAAAGTGTTTTGACAGCCTCTTGGTCAGCTGCAATATTCACAACCAACAGAGGCATAAACCAAACAGGCTCAGCAAAGCATTCTGCTCTTTCTGGTGGGTGAACATGTTTCTAAAAACTTAAAACTTAATCATTATCATAAGTTAGAAGAAAAACAAACAATGATTTTATTTACAAAATGTTTATCTGCCAATGGCATTTCGGGAGTTTCCTACAAAATAACACACAGATTAAAGAGGCAAAAATAGAGACAAAAATTGCACATGATTAAAAACAGAAAAACATTCAATCACTACGCAATGTTGAAGGACTCAAAAAGGTTTCAAAAGCTCTTAAACTCCATGGTTCTTAGATCAAAAAAACAAGACTCCAAAACCTAAATGCAACTCTGCCCATCATGCTTCTAAGCTGACTTAACACCAAGACACCTTTTCATCCTGCTGGCACTAACACATCCTCCTTCACAAAATGAAAAAGAAATAAGTAGAAATTCCCACTGGCTGCAAGCTGCGCAATGTGGCTCTTCATTAGTTAAAGAGCTGCCAATTCTAATTCAAAGGACCTACTTCCTTGGTGCTGATGATACCTTCTAACTGACAATGAATTGGTTTGTAAGAAAGTAGCTTTTACTGTACCTCACTGTTGCGAGTTCTTCAGAGACAACTCTGTTACGCATAAATTTCTGAAATAGGCTCCATCCAGGACACTGATACGTAAGCTTACCTACTTCATTCGAAAGCACATCCCTTAATTTTTTGCTCAGCTCCCTTTACAATTGACTGTAGAAGAGCTCTGACAATAGGCTTTAAACAGTGCATTCTGGAGTTTCCTTTTATCTGCACGATCAACAGAATTTTTAATTAACTGAAAAATACAAAATTGGCACTCTCATTTATGTACACTGTAAAGAGTAGGACTGCAGAAGTGCAGCTGAGGACAGAAGGTACATGAGTTGAGTGAAATCCTTAGCGGTTAAGAAGCAGAAGAAGAACATTGATTGCCACTAGATCCTGTTTTCTAACAGTTAGTCAAGAGTAAAAAAAATTACTCCTACTTGTAAATGTATGTCATAATAAAAATAAATTTAATAAAATTTCATAAAATTACTTTGGTGTGATTTCTTTAATTTTCAAGTAAGATCCACGCTGTTGATACGTTTGGAAATAAAATCTAGGACGAGCCAGCATCTAGCTAAATGAACAACTACCTTTTCATATAAAATGTTTTGCTTGTAGTGTATATGAAGTTACAACACAACAAAACACTTGTGAAAATTTTCAAGTACGCTCCAACAACATATCCAACTCGAAGACAACATTCACTATAATTTTTTTAAGAAAAATCTGTCACGAGAGCCGTTCTTTAAAGCTTCACTGTGTCTCCTTCATCTTGGAATATTTTCATTTGTGAATCAGCACCGGGGTCCTTGGAGCTATACATCTAGTGAGCATTCTTCATTGGGTAAAAGGGAACCCAAACCTTTGCCTGAAACCTCAAGGTTTGTTTAAAAAAAAAAAAAAAAAAAAAAGAAAAAAAAAAAGATATAAAGGGCCACTCTTACTCCATGCTTCAAGAGCAATAACAGCCCATGGATTAGCTGATATATTAGCTCTAGGTAGAAAGCTATAATATTTTACTCTGAAATAACCCTGGACAGTTGCCTTGAATAACCCAAGGCCTGCAGAGTGCTATCTTTCCTACATTTGCAAAGCAATTTAGTTTGTTTTAGCTATTGAAAGTAAAACAAATCTCACACTTAAGTCCAAGCAAAATGTGCACAGACGCACCTATTTCATAAACTGGGAAATTCTTTCCACATGTGGTGCTTTTTCCTTATTTTCATTGTCATTTCAATCTACAGACATTACACCACTAGAATGGACAGAAATTTTGAAATTTAACTGAAAATAATTTTTCTGAAGTTAGAAAAAGAGAACTGATTTAAACCAGAAGAAAGGTTGAAAATGAAATATAGTATCTTTTCCAGTCCTTGCTGAGTCCCACCAAGATCTCCATGCGGTCAAGAAAATGCATTCTAAATACCTGTTAAAAAACAGGAAAAACAAGTAAGGAGAGGAAGAGCAAGATGGAAGCGAAGTATATGGGATAGCCCAGCTACATCACTGAAAACTGGGAATGAACTAGCTATTCTTGTCTACTGCTATTCCGTACTAAAAGTGTATTAATTTTAAAGGTTCTGGACCAAAAGAGGAGCAAATCCTGTGTACCTTGCAAAAATCCAGAACAAATCCTCAGCCCAAACACTTTCACCAGGTTGCTGTGATGGTCCTATACTCTGTAACTCCCCCAGCAAAGCCAGGGCATCTGACCACTGACCCTTTGACAGAAGCCTACTGCAGGAATCAGAATGTTCCTTCTCAGTAAAGGGACAGACAAGCTATTGCCATAAGTAATGGAAGTGTAATAAAGTTACAATACCTATTTTGCCTGCTCTTTCTGTCTCTAGTACATACTTTATGAAAGAACCATAGCCGGATTTAAAACCAGGGTAGCTCATCCACCAGGCAATGACATCATCTGTAGACCAATTTTTGAGGAGGACTAAACCAGACCTGATACTGAATAGGGAAAAATTTTACTGTTAATTTTTTTAGAACTGTCAACTGCATACATGCCATGGAAAATAAGTAATAAGCCTATTCATATGGAGGCTACTTTTTGATACAGAACTCTGAGATAAACGTGTTTATTGTGTGCAATAAGTTACATACATGTGTACATATCCTGTTTGGAGTAAAAAAAGCGCAAAACAGGACTGAAGGGAGGAGGAAAAGAATGGATTTCAGTCCTAGAGTACAACCTACATTTAATTCAAGTGAATGGAAATCTTCACTTTGATTTGAAGAGAAGTTGCGTTCTACCCAAAAGGAGCTACAGGTCCCAATTTTTAAGCAAAACACTTGGAAAACTTCTTAGGAAAGTCTACTCTACAAGTCGCAGTTGGCCACTTTTGAATTCATCTTATATTCTAGGACTTGTTTCAGCTGCATGTGTGCATTAGTATTGTGTCACATATACGTAATATATACTTATATGAACAACTGCTATTGATTTAGATTTTGTCTGCAATGCTTTTTTACGTGCACTTTTACAACGAACAGTGCAAACAGTGCTTCAAGCACACATTCATACGTTTCTTTCACTAGGATAAGCATTGGGTACTTGTAATTACTGGGGTATTGCATTATATACTTGCACATTTTAACCAATATTCTTAATGCTGTAATTGCAGGAATCTATCAACTTTATAATCAGTTGGTAAGTTTGGAAATGCACATGTTTGGGTACCTGGCCTGTGTAAAACTGCATATGAACAGGTTTCAAATTTTGGAAATGAGGCCTATAAATCAGGTGCTCCAAATAGTAATCCAATGACAGCCATCAAGCAGTCAAGAGATAATTACAAATGATTCCGTTTCTAACCTAACCCTGCAATCTCGAATAGTACACATAGCACAAATGAATCTGAAAGGTTCTGGCACACTGAATTACAAGACTCCATCAGAACATGATACCCAATAAGACATGATTTGTGTGATGAAAAATGATGGATATTGCAGTGTAACACACTCTGCTTTCCTTGGCGCTGGCATACATGAATTTACAGAATAAAAACTATTGCAAAACATAGGTCAGGCCATTTTTTCATAAGCAAGCGAAAATAGTTCATCTATTCACTAGACAAGGAGGAAATACTATAAGCCAAAGAGTGGACAGAAATCAGGATGCCCCAAAGCCTTCCTGGAGTCCTACCAAAGAAACTTTGGTGTGGGGAAATTGGCCTTCCACAGCCAACCTTTTCCAGTCCCTCTGGATTTGAATGAGCAACCTTATACAAAACCTTAAAGTGCTTTGCTTTTTAAAAGAGGGTGTTGGACTGAAATGCTTAACCATAAAGACCAGCTCGTCTTTCTTTTAAATCAACAGTTGCGCCCACTTAAGAGGCACCAAAGGGGCACTGTGGTTTTCTTTTAAAGATTAAAAAAAGAGAAGCAGAGAAAGAAATATATCCCCTTATTTCCTTCAAATTGCTAGTACTTCAGGAGCTTCTGAAGCACTGGACTGTTTTATTAAAATTGCCTCTTGGTAGCATTATAGTGTTGCCAAAAAGTACTGCTCGTTGCAGTGATTAAAAAGTTACTCTTTTTCTTAGGAAAACTTTGAATTGTTTAGTTTGTCCCCCCAACAGTAGCAAGTGAGCAAAGGGCATGTTTTTTAAAAATAAATTAAGACAAATACAAAACTTAGGACAATGGAATTGTATCCCTGTCTTCCCCCAGTAAATATATCTAATATCACATGCCTATTCAGAGTGGGAAGAAGGGATTTCCCCTCAGTAACCTCTGTGAGAGCGAGAGAGAAGAGAACGCCATTGTTCCCCATCTCATTGTATGCGTTACTAAGCCGTGATGCCAGCCACATGCTGATTATCTCTCGTGTTACATAAAGTGCTCTCCTGCGGTGCCAATTGCCTGCCGTGTTGTCTGTATCCTGTTACATAAAGTGTTATCCTGTACCGCCATGCCCTGTGCCAAAATGCTATTCTGTGCTACCATGCTCCCCGTCTTCAGAGCTCAAACGCCCTTTGTTTCCATGTCTGCTTCTGCCAACATCTTAAAAGCCACCTAATGACTGAAACAAAACAAGAATACTTCCCAATAAACAGTGATTTTGCAGTTACACTGTAAAATGAGAAAGAACACAAAATAATCGTTGCTCAGGGATCCTGAAGGATAGGAGAGAGCTGCACAAAAAGATCTGATTAAAGACAGGTTCGCTGCATGGTCCTCTGTGACGTGGACATTGCACCGACACACTTGCATCGTTTCAGGGTCGTTCCGAAGACAGCATTTTATCTGCCCCAACATTTTTCTAAGGCAGTCCTGAGATCAGCTGTACTGCTTAAGATGAAAGCACCCTTGGAGCAAAACGCACTCAGAATAGCTGACTCTCATGATGTATCGCAATAACACGTTGTCAAAGGGCTCTGTTGCTCCAACGATCTGTAAACATGCTGTATCATCAGAACGGTGCAGGAGTGATGATGTGTTACCGGAAAGGTGGCAGCGGTATAGGAGGAGCACTTCTAGAAGCAAGAGTTCTTCACCTGACTATAGGCTGACAGCCAATTCACACAGTACAGTACAATAGAAACTGCTCTTTTGGGTGGCCTAGCGGGAATGAAACTGCTAAATCAGCTGCCCTGGCACTACTGTTTCTGGCAACTGAAAATGGCAAGTCTTACATGCACAAAGCTAAAGGTTAGGCAAAGGGTTTCCCAGTTGAGGAGAGTCGAAAGAGAAACTGAATCATCAAATTTTTGTGAGGCCACGGAAAATGGAATCTCATCTCCCAGGGCTTTTGCAGCCTTTTCTACAACAGCGCTTTGTAAAGAGGGATGACAGCCAGCAATACTATATTTTTTTCCCCTTGAATCATTGTATGAGGCTAAGAGGTATTTCGGTATCGATCTTTCAATTTATTATTTTCAGTGTTTTTAAAATATTTCTCAGATCTCAAATAACCCTCTTTTTTATGTGGTAACGTGTTCATCAAATATCAACGTAATGCATCTTCAGAAGCAAAGAAATCCCCCAAACAATAGCAAAAATAGCTCTGCCTGGATACTCTCACTTACAGGAGGGCCAATACTATCTTCAGGGATGAGATTTCAACTTTGCTGAATCAAACAGTCTCACTCCCAGTCACATGATGAAGGCTGGGGGAGGAAGACACATTACTTCTTAATTTAAATCACTGCCTCTTGAAACTTTACTAGAAAGACGTGAGGCAAAGTCCTGATGCCAGACATAGAGCGTGTGCTAGGTTTGTAAGTATCAGTTTCGCTGCAGGTCTACATCAGATCTCATACTACAGGAGGCGAATACCAAAAACAAACGAACAAAAAATACAGCCCAATATAACCTTTCCGCACTATTAGTCTTGGAAAATGCTATTGATGTATGCTGGTTTTGTGAAAACATGAAGAGTGTCTTGTAAAATTTGACTTACAGAGAAAGTTTACAAGAACATAATGGCAAGGCTCTGCTTGAAAAGGTTCAAAAAGATTCAAAAAGTAAATTAGGAAAATCCCAAACCCTGTCACAAAGCCTTTAGCTTATACAGAGGAACTAGCAGAGAAACAATATTATTGCCTTCATCCAAAACCCACAGCAGAGACTTTCCATTTGTTACTACTAGCTTTGAATTGGGACAAAATTGCTCAATTTTTGTGCTACAATGACCCTCTCCTAGAATCATGCAAGAAAATAGAGTGGCTTTGAAGACAGCTTAATAGAAAAAAAAGGGGGAAAAAAAAAAAATCAATAATAGATAGCAGCCTCACAGTGTATAAACACTATGGAAGTGGTTGGGTTTGGTTTTTTTTAGAGTTAAAATAATGCAATGTGTCTTTTCTAGCTAAGCTTTCTGCTGTAACTTTTCTTGCACTGTGTATTGTGTCATACTGCACCATACATTCTTTATTCCCCTCTATTGCATCCCTAGGGTCAAAGGTAGAAGACAGAGAAATTCCTGGAATAATATCCCCAATAAATTACTACTAACTATTATAATTCAACATGGGCACATAAACGGCACTTTAAAGAAAATTGAATTTGTTGAAAATTAAAGCAAACCCGGTGTTACTTTGAACAAGAGGCTCACTGATTGTTTTCAGATTTCCATGATAAAATAGGCTTTTTTGTTTTATGTGTTATATACCCTCTGAGGAAAGGAATTGTACCTCAAAACATATGGGTGTTCAGAATCTTTATTTTTAAATACAATGCTCCATTCCCATAAAACTCTGCTTGGAAGCCAAGGAATTTATAACAAGGTGCACAACAGCAAACCTGAAAGAAGGCTAGAGATGAAGAAAAACAGAGCTTGTACTCATTAATTAAAATAAATAAGAAGAGAGTATAGAAGTGAAAGCGACCCTAATTTGGGGACAAATATCTGTGGTTTAATTTAATGTTGTCTTCTTGCTATCTCTGGGTGTATGGACACTGAAATATGCAAGAAGACAGACTAATAAGTAGACATTTATTTTCTGGAGCGGGCACATTGTTTTCAGTCTACTGCATGGTGCTTTCATTTTATTGCTGTAATACATTACACTGAAAACATGAAGAAGGGACTCTGCTACCTGGATTTTAAAGAATTCTTTTCACGCACAGCTTTTCTTTTAAAAAACATGTTCTGTTAGAACAACAAGCTTACACATCTTATTTTAAACTAAGTGCTATATAAACTGGAATGCCGTTAAATATTCTCTTATAGTATAAGCCATGCCTGAGTGTGCCTCACTAAGATTCAGTGTATGTCTTGAGTGTGTTTCAGCCTTGTGTATTCAGCCACCTGTGAAGTGTGCTTATAATCCACTAATGCACACACCTGGGAGAAGCTTTTTACTATTGGGGGAATGGCTCATTAATTTTACATTACAAAAAAATGTAAACACTCATTTTTGGTTGGGTTTATGCAACGTATCCTTTTATTACAGAAAGTAATTTCCAGTGAGGAGTAAGAGCACGGAAAGGTGAAGGTTATCATTGTTTTTTATCTAGGTTGTCCAAAGCTTTGTTTTTTCCATTACCTAATGGACTTATTTTCCTTCTCTCTGCCTTTAGCTGCAAGGTTTTACTATTTGTCTATGACTATTCTGCATCCATCCTTTCAATAAAAGCTGAGGCCGATATGCAAAAAGGGCCACAGAGTTGCAGCTTAAAAGGAAAACTTGACAATACAAGAAGCAGCAATTAAAAAAATATTGTCCCTTACAGAGGACACTTCCTGACCCCACTTCCTGCTCTACTACCTATCCCGTTCTCATACATCGATACTTTCTTTCAACCCATCAGGATTTCTTTCAGTGTACAGACTTAGCCTGATGGAGAAGAGAAACTTCTACCTGCACGGCCAAGGTGAGCACTGCTGTCATTTTTCTAAAGAGACTCACACAGCCAGTCAGACTGTAGTGATGAATAGTCAAAATCCACAACCAGAATCTGAACGTTTACATTTGCAAATGCTTCCTGGCATTTCACATCCATCAGACCCCTCCTGATGAACCCTCTGGACCTGGCAACCACCATCTTTCTTGCAGGCCTATGAGCAGGTGGAGAAGAGGAACTGGGAAACACTTGGCTCCAAGGATACTCATGTGGGACCCGCGAGCGGTAATCAGCCTGCACGCACAAACAGCGAGTTTGTCCACACAATCAAAGTTGCACAGTTAAACTGCATGCACAACAGTTTTATGAACAATCCTGGACTTCACAAGTTTTGGAAGTTAGGCTCTGCAACTATAAAATTATACACTTGATATATATTAATAAGTACAGTAAATGGAGTATAATTAGAACAGAATACAATGTACTATTTTTCACTGCTTTTTATTCTTACTTCCCTGGAGCTACAAAATGAGCTTCTAATGAGCTTTGGGTAGTCACATAAATAGAAAACGTAACGTTGTAATGCCTGATAGTGATCTAAACTGCTTAGATATGTTTTGTATTACACCACAAAACAGTGGTTTGTTCATGGAATGGAACAAAATTTCATGTGTTACTCATACTTTGGCCCTAGGCACGCATGTGTTGAAACCATAATCCCCAACGTATTTCAGAATATGTTTGGACAACCTAAGTTGCTCTGTGAAAATGACCCAAAAGGAAAACCCCCTATCCATTAAAAACACAAATTACTGAGACCTCAATGTTTAAGTGTAGCCTACAGCACATAAAGAAAAATTTCCAACACACTGCTTATTTTCCCAGTTAAAAAGAAAAAGGAAGAAGATGAGAAGGATGCATTCAGGAACCACACAGAAAAGCTGTAAACTAGATGTATATGGATAAACATCATACCGTTCTGTCCAAATGAAACAAAATATTCTATGCCAAGACAGGAAATCTCCCTATTAAAGTGTCTTTGAACATGACTGTACACATATACGCTGATTTCATATAGATGGGTTCTCCCTAACATTTGCAACTGCTGTTTTCTTTTTCTCTTGCAAGGAGAACAGCATGAAACGTCAGGCAAGACTACTGACAATAGCAGAAAATCTTTTCCCCCACTCTAGCAGTTTCTTACAGATATTAGGCAGACCCTTGTAGGGGAAGTGTAAGTGGCATCACCCTCACAACACCTCTGCGAGGCTGATGGATAAACAGACAGGCAGACTGACAGACCAACAGATTGGAGCACAAGAGTAAGTGAATTATCAAGAGTCAAACAAGGAATTTGCAGCAGTCAAGAAATGGATCCAGATCCCCCAAGTTCGTGTCCAGTGTTTCAAATACAAGCTCATCTTCAAAAAACAATACTTCTTTACCAGGTAACAATGAATACATTTATACTACTTCTAGCTGTTATTTTATCTGCAGAAGCTGAAGCTTCAGATTACTTTTGTAGCCCCGTAAGTGCCTATTTTATGCAGATGGACCAGAACTGGAGCTTAAAAACAAAGAATTAATACATTTGAGAGGGTTTAGACATAAAAGTCCACCTCTACATTCCTAAAAAACATGGTTTTATGCGTTAGCTTCCTTGCCCAGACTGGGAACCCAAACAAAACAGATTCCAATTGACATTACATATTTGGATTAATCCTTTCTGCTTTTACTTCTTCAGCGTTATTCAAGGAACAAGCATCCTTTTTGCTGTTTATATGAGCATTGCTATACGGGTAACTAGTAAAAGTGCTAACATTTGATTTGAAACTCATAGGGATAAAAAAGGTTAACTGCTCCTCATAAAAGATTTACTGTAAGATGGTGTACCGTACATTAAAAATAAGCAGAAACTTACAGTGATTAATTCTATTGTGTTTTTACAACAGGAAAACAAAACAAAAAAGTGAAAATATTCCCTTGAAATTAAAAAATCCCTTTTGGGAAGGGCTGCATTTCAGTTTCCATGCAGCACCATTTTACACGACACTGGCTGTGAAAAGGGATTTTCAGCTGGCCTTTAGTGGAATTTATGCTAGTTTTAAGGCCTTTTGCATAGCCAGAGGAGTGTAAGGAGCCTTGATGTAAATGAAAATCTGTTCTTTAATGTGCACACTCCTCAAAGTAATAAAGATTTTACTATTTTAAAAGTTATGTACACCCACTGTGCAATATCAAATATGCATGTTGTAAACACAGTGGACCAAGTTCAGACATGATGTAAGCATGTGTAACTCGACTGACTTCAAAGGGACCACTTGTGAAACAGAATACTACTTAGCACGGCTACGGGCTGCAGGGTCCATGCTAAATAGTCGCGTTATTTTAAATAGAATTTTTTGAGCAGTATAGTGTTACACAACATCAGAAAGTAAAGCAGAACCGGGCTGTCAGTAATCTATGGGGTCGAGTATCAAAAGGATTGTTTCTGGCTTCATGCAAGACACTAAAAAACATTTCAAGCAGACTGAAGAGAGCAGACATTGAGAGTGCTGAGATGTCATTTCAGAGCAAGAGCGGCCACCATTCCTTTGAACAAGAAAAGGCTAATAGTTCATGTACACTGGTGCGGTATATAAGAAAAGCAATTATTGCGTAGCCAACATACGACGGAAAGAGAAAAGAAAGAGGGCAAGGAACAGGACCCTGCAGTCTTGGGAAACGGGACCACCATCAGGAAAATGATGATAAAGACCGGCCAGGACACTGGCACATGCACTAATACACAGAGAGCAGAAGACCAGGCAGGAGGTGGCATTGACCTTGCGTACCATTTTACAGAACTGCGTTCACTCTTAAACTTTTCAACTTGCATCTACTGTACTGCCTGGCTGTATTCTTACCAAAGTGCTTTTGGAAAACAAAAAACAAAGTTGTTGCTGCTTTTAACATGGCAGACACTAGTTACTTTCTCTTTTTTTTTTTTTAAATAAAAGGAAAAACAGGGTATGAGGTGGTTCACAACCATGACATTTCATCATGGATCATCAGTTTGCAAACTAAGAGCCTGAAGTCAAGTGGAAAAGAAACTCAGCAGAGAAACCACAGGCAAGCAATGCTGCTAAAAAAAAAAACAACAAAACAAAAAAAAAACCACACCAAACCAACAAACATTCAAGAACGGAACCAAATAAAGATGATCAAAGAGAAAAGGCCTTTCTGAAATAAATACATGGAACACAGCTTCTGACTTTCTATGCGCATAAGCCTCACTCCCAGGTGTTGCCTTTTTAGCACTATTGGCCAATGAAGACTTCATATGGTGAAGCTACTGCAATATTTGGGAAGAAGTTGCTCTGACTTACAGGACAAATGCACATGGACTTTTTCTTGTGAAAGTTGAACAAATTACTGCATCCTTTCAAAATCCCACCAAAGTCACTGTTTTGCTCAGAAAAACTCCAGGGGCATTTTATTTTGTAAATTTAAAAGTTGCAAAAGCAGTCAAATTTCATGAAACAAGGGAGGATTTATTTCTTTCAGCAACAAGGGAAATGCTGCAAGTGTTCTTTTCTCACAACAGGAGCAAGTGGCTGACTTACTGTTGCTTTTCTGTCAAAAGAAATGGTGACAGGAATAATCTGTGACCTAGGCAAGAATGTGAAAAAGCAGCATTTGCAGTCGTTTTGCAACTCAGTTTGAAAAAATCATCTAAGATGACTTCCCGATTTAATATGAGATATGAATCTCAAAGTAATGTGAAAAAGAACCACTAATAAATACCCATACAAATATAAAAGCTATTTTTCGAATGCCAAACATATTCACACATGAGAACAGCCCTAAATGGTCACACTGCATTGGAATATACCCAGAGAGAGGACAACTCCCAAAAGTGTCAAATACCAATTCATTTTTAAATGACATTTATTGGCCTCAAGAGGAATAGAGCTGATGTAGTATTTGAATTTTGCCCAGAGTACAACTCTTCTTGTTTGAACACTCATTGGGTTCTCCCCATGCTTTGATGATATCCTGAAGTTTGTACAACTTGCTTATTTAACTGATATTTTTGCCCAGTCAAGGACTGCAGGAGCATACAATGGACAAGGGAGTAACAAGGCCACACTTCTAAACACCAATTCCGGGGACTCACTAAATAAATGCAGATAGTTTTGACATGTTTCATGCTTTGGGAGCGTGCCAGAAAGCACCTTCCACTCAAAATGAATACATGTATTATTCATGAAAATTTGACACTGCTCAAATAACCCCCATATGAATAGTTCCCCAAAGACTAATGCAGTGATGAGTGTATTAGTAAGTCTTTCACAGCAGTAAGTAGTGATATTTAAAGCTTGTCTTAAAAAACTTCAGCCATCTCTTGGAGACACTGAAGACTTTATCCAATACCTGACCCCAGGAAAAGTGGCTGTAGCTACATGTATATACTTGGCCCTTACAAAACCAGCCAGGAAAAAAACGTTCTATGCTTTTTATACTGGCATACTTCTATAACAATAAGTTGTCAGTGTTTGTCGTGTTACAGACAATATAAAGGGCCAAGGCTCAGGCTGCCACAGATCTACGATTCCAGACACCTCCGGTATCACAACACATTATTCAATAAATGAAATACGTCCATACCCTGAAAGAGGAGCACACAGAGCTCTAAAACTATTCTGCATATGCAGCTTTGGGATGACCACACGGAAAAAAGTATGTGATCACAAATCAGTTGATAACTAGGACGCTGAAGCAGACCAAAACAATTTTTATTTTAAATTCTGTAAAATTTTCGGTTCAGACCTGTATTACAATGTGAAGAGAAAGACTGCTTTAATTTGAATCCCTGATAATAGAATACCTACTGGTAAACATTAATGTTAAAAATCCTGAATGTCTTTGAATGGCAAATTCTTACCTCTGTGTAATCTAATATTCACCTATTTGCCAATGTGTGATCATTTTTATTGTACTCTCATGCCAATACAAAAGCTTGCCTGTGTATTGAAGTGTCTTTGAAATATCACAATATTGAATCCTACAAAAAGCTATAAAAAGGAAGCCTGTAAAGAGTAAGATGTTATTCCAAATTGTGTTACAAATTCAGTGTTGAATGATTTGCATGATGCTTTACTTTTTCTGCAGTCTTGCTTGAAATAAAGGCGTCAGAAGCGTTCCTAGCTATTGAACAAATCATCGCTGTTTGTGCTTTTACTTAGTAGCAAGAAATGAAAGAAACCCTAGCTTTATCCTGTTAGGTAGAACTGCGTGTGCTCTCTATATTGAAGGAACACAGAAGGAGGTGGGGTGAGAAATGCGACTTTCAAGATTGACTCGAAGAAGAATTTTAATTACATTTTGCTTTTAGCATGATGATCATGCTACAGAGGGGGAAAGCTAGAGGTGGAATTTAATTCGGGTTACTCGACTACCCAGAGCAGCCCTCGAAGTCATGACTCCAAGGGGGAGCAGGAATTTTGCAGCCTCGCAACCTGGCATTGAATACACGCGCAAATGACAACTAAGCATACATTGGCAGAATAATTTTGAAGTCATCAGGACTGCACAGCTAAAACCGGGTCTCTTGGTATAAAAATAATCCTTAATGAGAGTAACAATCAGGAAGATAAAGAAAGAAAGGAATGGTGTCCTACCAGCTTCCTGGCCTGCCCACCTCCTGTCAGATTCCAGGAAAATACCCTGAAACTTTGTCATAGTAGCACATCCCAGATCTATTTATTGCTTGTTTTCAAACTCATCTAATGTATGTTGCTTTGCCAAAGCAAGTGCCAAGTTCAGAAGCTCCCCAAAAATCCACATTTGAAGAGCTAACGCGCTGCCCATTAGCCTTGGAGTAAACAAAATGCCTCTAAGCGTACAAAAATGGATTACTTGGATCCAGTTCTGACATGCAATGCATTTCGACTCTCAGCAATTTTGTTTTGTTTACTGAAACTGGGACAGAACCCCAGTGTCCTTAACATACAGAAATCAGAAGTATAACAGAACAAAGAACAAAACAATTATTAGACTTGACAGACTACAGGAGACAACTAATAAAACCCATGTATCACACAAACAGTGCAACTTCAGGAGATAAGAACCAGTTAGGAAATGGTGGAACCTACAGCTTTGGTGCAAGTCTGTCTCTCTCAAAAAAGGAAAATAAAGTATTGTTTGATGTATAAACGTAATAAACCGGGTCAGGTCCAAACACTAAGGAGGGCTGAAAGCATAAACACTTTTAAGGTGTAACAAATCCTGTTGCTATAAAATGTTAGCAGACGTTTGACTTAATTCTTTAGCCACAGAAATAAATTTGCCTCCTTTCTTTTTGCATATTTGTATTTCTAAAAAAAAAAACTTTAGAAACTAATCCTATCCACTCAGATTATCTTTATGGCAAGTATAGCATTCCCAACAGCTGGAAATCTAGCATTCCTCCAAGAAGTAAACAATAGCTAGGAGAGGAATTTCAGCCCACTCTTTGAAACGTAGAATCCAGAAAAGCTTCTGCTTCTGAAGTGTTCTGGGGAATACTGAGAGACATACCCATCTGAGAACCCGAGCAGTAAACCCCTGCATGCTGAAGAGACTGGCTATTCAGTAACCTGAAGCTACATACTGTGAGCAAATCCATATTGCAGTCAAAGAGAAGCCAGAACCCATTAAAAAACCTAGCCTGGACACTGCTAACGGTATAGAGGTAGCCTACACAAGACACTGCAAAAAGTCATCTACCCTCATTATCTAAGAGGACAAGACCCAGTTAGTTTTTCCAAGTTGACCCATGTCCATTTATCAAACATTTAAATGCTGCGTTAACACACACTCTGGCTGTATCACTGACTGACCTGTTACTGCTCCATGGCATTAATGACTCCATTTAGTCTCCTGCAACCACTTGCAGCATTTTTAAACGCTATTATCTGAAAATTCCTTATCACATCAATAACAAGAGGGGACGACAGGGGGAAAAAATACAAACAACTAAATTATTTACTCCCTTCTTGTATCCACTCCAGCTCCATTGCCTTACCCTTCCAGAACAGCTCCCACACACAAGCTTCCAATGCCAACAGACCAGCAGAGACGAAGCACAGCTAGAGTTTTAGTGTCTCTGTTGGTTAATAGATTTTTTTGACGCTACTTGCTTGCTCTTCCCCTACAGCTGAAATGATCATACTGTACGAGATGATTTTTATATCAATGATTTAACATTGGTAAAAGTTTCTGGGCAGTTTAATGACTTGAAAAGTCTTGTCATACCAAAAACCAAATAGGAACCATGACTGCGTATACATATATTCAACAAACCACAAAATTTACAGACACAGACATTGTGCAATTATAAGCTTTAAAAAAGAATCAGTATCCTCTAGCTAAAAAAAAAATAAATAATCAGAATCCTCTATCAACAAAGCTAGGCGGTGCAAGCTTCCCTATGATCTCCTTTAAAAGTGATTCCATTTTGCCCTGCAAAGACCATTTCTACAGGTCAGTTACCACTACTGGAAAGTCCAGCAGATGGATGTGCTGGTGGTAACCCCTGGTCCACAAAACTGTGCTCATAAGGAATTAATTGAGAACACTCTTTCATTTCCATGAAAAATACCAACAGACACGAGTGAGCATGGGAATTTTACGGTCAAAAATCTGCATCTGGGAACAGGCCCTCAAGAACTCCCTCTCCCACTGTGAAACATAAGAAGCCTAAAAACAGCACATCCAATGGAGGCTGGAAGAAGATAAAACAAGCAGAGTGCTCACTACATCATGTACAAGCACTGAATATTGCAGTAGGTGGGCATGTTGGTCATACAAAGCAGAAGAGTTTTCCCAGCACATAGGTCGCTATCTTAGGGAAAAAAAAAAAAAAATAAAAAGGCTGTTCAACAGAAAAGAGGGAAGGGACTTATATACCATTAAATCCAATCCTCTGCTACAATAAGCACCCACAGTGCACAATCTCTTTCGTATTAGGTTAAATGGAGACTGTAGACTAACTGGTATTTCTTACATAGAAAGGAATAGGAAAGCGTGGTGAATAGTTCCCTCTGAAGGGGTACGTATGAGCTGCAAGGTCTAAACTTACAGCTGGATCCCATACTTGGTGTTAAAAATGAACAAAATTCTCTTCTCTCTCACAGCCCGCCCTTCATTTCTTGTGTACTGCTGTGAATGCCAGTCACAATCTGGCCTGTAATACAGATGAGGGGGAGGGGGGGGAAGACATTAACTCTTCTAAGTGAAAATCAACAGATTTTCAGCTGAAATGAGAAATAAATCAGGTCTGCATGTTCTACTTTGCATGAGGAAATGGCTTTCCTGCAAATAAAAGCTGGATGTTCTTAAAAACACATCATAACAAAATGACAGGAGAATAATGAGAAATGAGGTAAACTGCTGCCAGATTGGTATCTCAAACCTGCTCAGTGATGGCTCATTCCCTAACCTGCACCTGAATTAAAACAGAGCAAATGCTGGGCTGAAATTGACCTCAAGAGAAAGTTGGAATAAGACGAATCCTGATCCTCTGCGGCAACACAAGAAAGACTGTGAGCGTACGATTGTATCACTTGATGATAAAATTTACTAGAAACCTCAGGTATTCTATCCTTCCACCAGTACCAGCAATTTTCCCTTCACAAACATAAATGAAAGGAGGTTTTTAAAGTCTTTCATTAGCAGCATGTGTTGGTTTTGTTTTTCTGCTTTAACAGATTAAAAAAAATTCATTGTGACTTACTTGACCATTGCTCTACAGACTCTCAAAGCATTTCAGAAGGGTATTATTTTGGCGGTGGTGCAATATTTTGATGATTGTTTTTGCCCTGCTCTTAGTTGAGCAGCCATATGGATACATTTGGTTTGTATAATCGGTACATCTTATCTTCTACTTTACAAACAGTATTACTAGGTCATTGATAAGAATATAGCACTCATGTATAAACACCAGTTTAACATCTGTTTATGTTGATAGGTTGGACTATGGAACAAGACAGACAAGTTATTTTCTACCTTTGGTTCTGATTCAGTAACAAAACAAAGTTGTACTTTGTTCCCAGTACTGCAGGGTAATATTTATTTTAGGCAGGTGCTTTACTTAACTGTATTTTAAAATGTTGCAAACTTCAAGTGACTAAAAATAAAGTCCATTGAGTAAAAAGTCAATAGACATTTTACCTCTAACATCAACATGGCTAGAAGTTAGCCCCTGACATCGATCCCTGAAGTTGCATTGGTTCAAGGAAACTAAAGATTACATCTTTCATTACACTTATTTCAAATTGCCTTCAGTGAAGGCATAAAGACAAAGACAAGGCTTTTATCCTAATTTCTTCATAATCTGAATTTTTCCGGGATGCTGATGGATCTACAAGTGTTAAGGTCTCTAACAAACTCAGCAATTACTGAAGCGCCTACACCCATATTGAGGAGGTAATCTGTACAATTTGGGTTTTCAAATTCTCTGCCCAAATAAACAGCCTACTTTGAGGTCTGCCATCTTCCACAAAAGTCAAAATATCTCAAAACCACAGTAATATTAAAAATTCAACTTCAACACTGTACTGCACAAGAGCGTGGTGAACCCAAGTCCTCAAATGGAAGAACCAACATTTTGAATTGCAAGAATAGAGCTCTTTCAAAGGAGGTGCTGTGTTCTTGTCACTCTTTCCAAAATCATCGGTTTTTTGAAGAGACCACGTTACCAGGTTGTTCTAATAATGATACCCAAATAGATTTGTTCATTTTCCCACATACTCTGAAATATACTGTACAATGTACTTCTTTCAGGCTTGCTGTCAATTGATCTTTTAAATGGATCATAAGTAAAATCCTAAACTCTCCCATGATTCAACTGGGAGAGGGGAGGGAAAAAAAGTGTGGATCATATTAACTTAATTCAGAGCAATGATGTAAAAGCTCCAGGGATTAAACAGATGCATGGAGGTTCTGTCATAGAGTCCCAAAACAGCTTTGTGCTAACAAGATTAAATTTCATACCTTGGGATGTCTGAGAGTTGATTTTGCATGCCTCTATTAATATAAGTGGTCTCCTTGACTTCAGTGGTGCTAACTGTGTGAGCAACGATGACTCCTGAGCTTGCATATGTAAAGGTGCCTTTATACGCCATGATAAAATATGCCCAATCCTAATATATATTTAACAAGAGCCCTTGAGGAAATTAAGATCAGAAAGACTAGTACAGCAACTGAACAGCAATAGGAATGAATCACAAAGTAGAAAAATTTACAAGTAGGGATGCTGAAGACAAAAAAAGATGGCTCATATGTTTGAAAATCACCACATCAATACGAAAAATCATGACCTACACAAAGGGAGGCCTAGCTACCTTTTGATAAGACTAAGTTATTTCTATTCTCCATGCAGGAAACTTTGGAAATTAACATATGTTTATCAAATAATTACAATCCTGAGATTAATCCTTCAGAATGCATGCTGACCACGTCACACGTCTGGAAGTGCCTAAAAATTGTTTAAACAGTGGTTTGTTTTGAAAAAAAAAAAAAAAAAAAAAACAAACAAACAAACCTCTCTTACTAAAGTCTTTCACAACAACTTTCTCCCTTTTTCATTAATTTTGTTGTTGTTGTTGTTGTGTGGTTGGTTGGTTGTTGGGTTTTTTTTGCTCTGCTATGACAGAACAAAAGCCTCTCCCAGTTTTTGGTGAGCACAATACAATTATTGTAAAAAAAATAAATACATAGATAGACAGATATCAGGAAGCAGATAAAGTCATCTAATATACTAGCATTGTCATTATAAAAATAACAGCTGCATTTGCCTCAGTGGCTAGTAGCATTTGCAGACTGGATTCTGACTGAAAAATTCCAAAGTATTTCTACCCATCCCAGTGGGGTTAGACTAGACATATACCTTTATAACCAACAGAATAATCTAGTCTGGAATTACTAAGGTATCTTTAAATCATTACAATTCATACATATTATCACTAATAAATAATTTAATGAAAATACATTGTATCTAACTCACACTGCAAGCTTGAATTGTATGGCGTCATTTCTGTGGAGTTCAGCTGTTCTTGGAAGTCCTGGATAATAAAGAGGGAAAAAAGATATCCAGGTGATACAAAGGGCATAGCCTTTGAAATGCTGTGTTATACCTCCCAAAGGAGGTACTTCTACCTTGCACAGGCTGTACGTGCACTATGCATTTAAATCTGTCAAAGGCAGAAGTGAAACCTAGCAACAAGAGCTTGAACATTTGTATTTCATCTGGAGCTTACATCATTTCTGTCACTTCATGGTATACATGTTCTAAGAGGATCAAGGTACTACAGAGAATGAGTTGCCATCAACTACTCTGTAATATTGCTTAAACAAAGAGACAGAACATGAGATGAGAGAGGAAGAGGCATGGGTATAATTTATGAGGGCATTGGCATGAAACATACATTTCTCCAAAATTGGCTAGACTATTGCATGCTTAGGAATGATGGAGTGCTGCCTTCTCTGAAGCTGGCATAGATGATTTCAGTTGTTATGAAGGCCAGATGGTCTTCATTACTTTTCATCAGCTACATGGTAGGCCAGAACTTCCTCAAGGTTTCAGATGCTTTCTCTGTGACTGGCCCAAACCATGTCAACAGAGATAGGCTTGGGATGCTTGTTTTTGGTTTTAGTTCTTGCTTTGTTGGTCACAGAAAGATACTTATGGATTCTGCTGATCAGAAAGTCCAATTTTGAAGGCAGCTGGAGGTGTTCCAAGGAAGTCTGCTTTTTATAAGGAACGCTTTCAGTTATTATGATCTGGTGGCCATAATTATGACTAAAAATGTCAGATCCAGTGCAACTTCAAGTGAAGTGTTCAGTTATTTCAGGACTGGTTACATGCAGGTTCACAAGTCACCATAACAAACAAATTCACTGAAATCCAGCCTGTAAACACAATATCAAGGCCTTCAGGCAAGTGTTGCCCAGTTGGTTGACATCCATTTAAGCCAAACCCCACGGACTGGCTTCACAGCATCAGTCCAGGTACTTTCATTGTAGAATAAGGTAAGGAGAATTAATTTTACTTCAATTTTTTTTTTTTCCCAACTTTCTGTTGTATGAGGTCTGTAGGCTATTTCAAGATCAAGAACAGAGAAAATGAGTTGTATTTAAAGCAATCCTATTAGATTTTCTACTAAATACCATGACCATTGCTAAGTAGATTGATGAATCATGCCTGCTACTGATCACTTGTTTTTTATCCACTCATGAAAACTCTTTCAACTACAGCAGATTTTTTAAGATGATCTTTTCTTGTATATTTTCATACAGAACTGCATACACATTTGTTTGTATTATAACAGACATACTTTCAAGCCAGAAACAGTTCCAGCTTTCTTATGCCAGTATAGAAGTGTAGTGAGCTAGTAAGAATGATTTTAATGTGAGAATTAAAACTGTGACAGAGTATTCCAGTTGGATCGTTCTCATGTTGAAACAGGAAGGCCTACAGAGAAATATGTACTAAAATAATGAGTTTATAAATTAATAGTGATTGCTAGATATCCCTTGATAGCATCTGAATCTACTGAAGCTGTTTAGAAAAAAAAAAAAAAAAGAGGCAACTTTTACATAGAGCAGTATAAGTACTGCTAGTTACTTCTGAAAGTCCTGTTTAGACACTCTGAATTGAATTTGTTTATAGCTAAAGGATTTTTCCAGACTGAAGACGTGAGTCAATGCAAGAATTTCATAGTTACAAAAGAAAAAGATTCACTACATTCATTATTTATATGGATTTCTTTGACTGCTCTCCCAGAGGCATATGCCTAACTCAGGCTGTGAAGGATGGCAGACTTTCTCAAATTAAAACAACATCAGAATTTAGACATTTGTGCTTATTTTCTCAAGCCCAAAGAACGGACTTCCCTTCACAGATGGAGTTCTTTATGTTATTAGCTAAATTTCAATCCCACCTAAAGACTTGCCTCCTTAGCACTGAATTTTTATATCCTGTTTGGGTTTATCTTCGGTTTTTTGGTGGTTGCGTGTTTGGGTTTTGGGGTCTGGGGTTTTTTTGGTGGTTTTTTGGGTTTTTTTTAAGTACTATAAGATGTTTGTAGGAAGGACACTCAGTAAATGGGAATGTCTTGAGAGGATATACTAGATACTTGCTACATGCAGATACTCTCTGTAAAATGTACCACGTATGCTAATTCACATCCACATACTCACCTACACATACATTGATAACATTAATGAAGACAAACATTACTGCTAGGAAAAGTTACTAATCATACTATCAATTGCTATTTCAATGCCTAGTTATTTCTCAACTGTAAAATCCTTAACCCTCCCAGATGGATTGGCAGGGAAGGAGCTGGAACAGGAGAGGGAAAAGGAGGAGGGGGAAGAGGAAAAGATGGAGAAATGGAGTCCCTCTAAAGAAACCAGCTCCACAAAGTAATATACAGAAAAGATAAAAGTGTTTAATTCAACACAGAGACAACTTTTTCAAATGGGGGGAAAAAAAAGGGGGGGGGAAAGCATCCTGGCAAGAAAAAAGTCCCTAGGTGCTTCAATTTCTCCCCAGGGAATAACCATCAGATCCTGAGCTACTTCTTATGAGCACAATTTCCTCATTGTTAGCAGCTGTTCATTGGTTAGCATTGCACAACTGGCCAGGTGCATTATGAAGAGAATGAAGGAGGAGAGGGGGTTGTCTTCCTCTAAACCATCAGATGGACTAATCGTATTCTCCAATACAGCAGTAACTGGCCCGTGTCCTAGGCTACATCTGAGTTTTACTGAATGTAAATAAATAGTGGAGGGAAAAGGACACCCACAGTCCTGGACGTAATCAGAAGTCATCTTCAGGTATATGAGGTTTTCTCTGCTCCCACGTCCCCAGAAGCTGGGGACTGCAAGATGATGATTTTTTTTTTCCCCCTCACAACCTCCTGGGAATTCCCAGGAAAGCCTCAGGGACTGAGCCAGTCCTTCACCAGCTGCTTTGGGAGCACGCAACTGCATGGGTCACATTCAGGCCTGTCATGTTTACATTACATTTACTGTGGCTGCTGATATTAAAATGGACAAATAGAAGTTATTCTGAAAGCTCTCTGAATTGATTGCTGTCAGTTTATATTTTCGTCTTTTCTGTGCGCTATTTTAAAGCATTCTTGACGCAATGAGTATTTATTTTCAGCAGCTTTTCCATATCAGTTCAAAAGCTACAATTATTTTTGCACTGCTATCATTGCATACTATTAGGTGGATGGTTCCACCATAACCTTGTACAGAAATAATCAAAGGATGCAAGTTCAGACATGTCTATAGTAAACAGAACTACTGAAATGCTTCAACTTAAAAAAAAAAAATATTTTATCAACAGTCTATCAGTCTTGATATCCCATCAGAGAAGTATCAGGCAAAAAGATGACTAGCGCCCAAGAATAATAACAAGAATCAAGACATTAATGGTGTATGTAAACATGCACATATATTAAATCTAAAAACTTCTCTATAATGATTAAAATTCTAAAACAGGCCTCAATTTTTTTTTTTATTTGAAACTATCTGATTTTTCACATTATGATTACATTGAAATGGGAAAGATGAAAAAAATCTTACTGAAACAGAACGCTTTCAAAGAAGAGTCTGCAAAACAAATTCATGTTTCTAAACATCTAGGATCTAACATATAAACCTTAACACTGACGAAACCAGAGCATGAAAAACCTATTTTCACCCTTTCTTTGACAGAGGGTAATGTACCCTGCTGGATCATTTGTGCAAGTAGTAATACGAATGTATATCGAAACTCAGTGAATTGTTTTCTGAATGGTATACAATCTACATGGCCAGACTATTTCATACCTAGAACATCAAGCGCTAAATAAGGCAGTGAGAGAGTGAAACAACACATGGAGTGCCGCTCGCTATATAAGCTGTCCCATGCATGCCTTGCTCATCTCTAACTACATGTACTCAGATGATAAAGTTCACAATATATTGAGATTGCACACACGCAATTTTAGATTGGCTTTATTGCTTTGATCACCATGGAAAACAGAAAAGCATAAAGATACTTACAGACTATCATATAGTAATGGAAAGCAAAAGTTTGAAATAAAATCTGTCCTTATCACCATAAAAAGCTATCATATTTTTCTATTTCATCTCCCAAATCAAGTGAAAAAATTATATCTAAAGGATATCTAAACAAACTTCTACCAAAAAATGGAAAGTTAGAAAGAATTGATTTTTTTATCTGATATTCTGACTTCAAATAATTTTCTCTTGCTGAATTTTCATCAGTTGTATTGTATTTCTCATTCTCTTCCTATATTCTTGTACACATATTTAAACTATATTTTTCCACTGCTTTAACTGAACGTTTTATGTTGCTCCCCCTATTACAGAAATCCCAAATAATGTTACAATTGTGATGGGAACAAATAAACAGCTGTTAACAACAAGGAGTTTGTACTTTCAAGTAGCAGCTAAATATCTGACAGCTATTCCCTTGAGAAGTACTAAAACTGAGTAGTTCACTATTGTACTGCTTGACTCAAATTGGGACAGATTTGTCACCAAACGCAAGAGAATCAGAAGAAATAGTTTGGCCCGTTGTTTTTAACATCATTTAAATGTTTGACTGAGTTTTTCCTATTTGAATACCTAAACGAGCACTTTAATTAAATATCTCAATTAATGTTTGTATTACCTGATTGGCTCTTCTGGATAAAGCAGACAAATCACAACACCTATGTTTGTGGGTGCAAAACAACTGTAAAATTACACAAGTTTTTGAAGTCCAATTATAAAAATTATTCAGCCTAATGTTAGATATTTGGCTCTAAAAATCTTGTACCTCAAGCCATAAATAATCTGATTTCCATTTTACATTACCTTTGCTACACTCTACACAAGGCTTTACGTGGTTGTTTTCACCTAGTTGCAATTTACATTCGGTTCATCAAGCCTTTCCTTTCAGATGATGAAATAAGAAGAGAGATTTATCTCAGCTTGACCTGTTTCTCCTGGTGGCCAAGGTGACTATATCCGGCTTCCTGAGACTGGATGGTCACTAAACACTATCAACTAAAGTTGGCACCTTTCCCTTCCTACTGGATCAGTAGGATGCTGTCACCCAGCTGCTCTGGATCTTGATAATAGTGTCTTGTTTTTCTGAGTTCATAAATATTTCTGTCAAGTTCCACTCACTCCAGGCTCTCGGGTGGCTATGGGAAAACATGGCAAGCAAGCAAAGCTTAGCAAAGGAATGTGCATTAACCATTGACACATCTTGTCAACAGTAGTCACAGCCACAGATGACTAAAAGGAAGAAACGGTCCTGAACTTGCCTCTGCCTCTGCTCCTATTCAGGAATCTGTTGTTTCTCTGGATGGGCCCATCAGAGAAACCATTAAAGGAAAAATTGCTAGATCATGTTGCTTTTTCATAAAAGGCATCATCCCAGAACAAATGTTTTAATCCAAAATAAAACAAAGCAAAATCCCCAGTACAAGCTTGATATGGAGCTATTGAAGACAGTCCAGCAAAGAAGAGACCGAGTGCTGCAACTGTTTAGCCTGGAGAAAAGAAGTCTCGGGGAATTTTATCAACATATATGAATACCTGAAGGGAGGGTGTAAAGAAGATGGAGCTCTCTTCAGTGGTACCCAGTGACAGAACAAGAGACAATGGGCACAAACAGGAGATGCCATCTGAACATCAGGAAGTACTATTTTACTGTAAGAGTAACTGAGCATTTGAACAGGCTGTGTAATCTCCCATCTTAGATAGAGATATTCAAAAGCCAGCTGGACATTGCCCTGGCAAACTGGCTCTAGATGACCCTGCTTGAGCACAGGGGTTGGACTGGATGACCTCAAGAGGTCCCTTCCAACCTCAACCCTTCTGTGATTCTGTAATGAAACTCAGGGGAACACCCTCAAATGGAGCTTAAGACACAAATTGAAATAGAATGGAATTCAAAAAACAAACTAAATTCATACATCTGATATAGACACAACTTTTCCTGTGGCACAGATTTCTTGATGCTAATGTCATACACATAGAATCATAGAATTGTCTAGGTTGGAAAGCACCTTTAAGATCATCAGGTCCAACCATCAACCTAACACTGACAAAAACATCACTAAACCATGTCGCTAAGCACCACGTCTACCCATCTTTTAAATACCGCCAGGAACGGTGACTCAACTACTTCCCTGGGCAGCCTGTTCCAATGCTTGACAACCCCTTCCATGAAAAAATTTTTCCTAATATCGAGTCTAAACCTGCCTTGGCGCAACCTGAGACCATTTCCTTTTGTCCTATTTCGTGTTACCTGTGAGAAGAGACCGACCCCCACATCACTACACCCTCCTTTCAGGTAGTTGTAGAGAGCGGTGAGGTCTCCCCCTCAGCCTCCTTTTCTCCAGGCTAAACAACCCCAGCTCCCTCAGCCGCTCCTCACAAGACTTGTTCTCCAGACCCCTCACCAGCTTCGTTGCCCTTCTCTGGACCCGCTCCATCACCTTAGAGTCTTTTTTGTAGTGAGGGGCCCAAAACTGGACACAGTACTCAAGGTGGGGCCTCACCAGTGCCGAGTGCAGGGGGACGATCACTTCCCTACTCCTGCTGGCCACACTGCTCCTGATACAGGCCAGGATGCTGTAGGATGCTGTTGGCCACCTGGGCACGCTGATGGCTCATATTAAGCTAGCAGTCAACCAACACCCCCAGGTCCTTTTCTGCTGGCCAACAAGGCACTTGGCCTTGTTGAACCTCATACCATTGGCCTCAGCCATCGATCCAGCCTGTCCAGATCCCTCTGCAAGGCCTTCCTACCCTCAAGCAGGTCGACAGTCCTGCCTGACTTGGTGTCATCTGCAAACTTACTGAGGGTGCACTCAATCCCCTCGTCCAGAGCACTGATAAAGATATTAAGCAGAACCGGCCCCAACACCGAGCCCTGGGGAACTCCTCTTGTGACTGGCCGCCCACTGGATTTAACTCCGTTCACCACCACTCTCTGGGCCCGGCCCTCCAGCCTGTTTTTTACCCAGCAAAGAGCACTCCCGTCCAAGCCATGGGCAGCCAGTTTCTCCAGGAGAATGCTGTGGGAAACCATATCAAAGGCTTTACTAAAGTCCAGGTAAACAACATCCACAGCCTTTCCCAAAGGCTATACAGTCCCATTTTCAGGATTCCTCGAGAAAGGAAGCCCAATTGTGTAAGAAGGATAGTGGATGAACTGGAGATTTTTACTATCATTATTTTATCTGAGGATCTAAGAGGGAAATCTAGTTTATATCCAAAATATTTTTAAATTAGCCTTAGTGGCTGTTCTGTTATCTGCAATGAGTATGGCTTTAATAATAATACATTAATGCATGCTCCATCCAGCATAGGAACCAGTTACAGAACTTTTTATTAAAGTTCTAATTTTTCCCCACAATTTAAATAAAAGGCAATCTTCATCCTTTATTTTCCATGGTGTTTCGAATGAAAAAAAAGTTATGACACCACAATATGATATTAGTCTTTATCTAAGTGGAATACAAACGAAAGCAAGGCCAAAGCTGAATACGAGAAAGGAAATACTGGCCAGTCATTGTCTTGGTCCTGAATATATGCAAGGAGTAATGATAAATAGAAGATCTTTGAAATATCCTTTTAAAGTCTGAACAGGTTCAAAAACATTTAAACTGCACTAGTAGAATCTTTAAAACAGGATGTTATATTTAAGGTATAATGTAATGTGTTTGTCTTTCATGGAGCAATTAATCACTGGATGGAGGAGTTAAGACCCAATCAAAACGGAAAGGTGTTTATTGCTGCAGCTGGTCATTAAATTATTTCTATAAAGCTTAAACACTGGATTTTATTGTTTTTATTACAGATCCGCTCCTATAAAAAATACATTTAAATTTCCCTTTTTAGATTTTGTGGTTTAGTTTCTTGTGCTTCTGTTAACCAAACATTTCTAGGGAAACAGAAATACATTTCCCCCACCCAAAGAAAGGTTATGGTATTCTCTTATCAGTGGAATTATCACTGACAATAGGAACCAGAACTACAGAAAAACAACTCACCCTGAATTCCAAGACATGAGCCTTGTATCTATGGAAAAAAATGTGAACAATCGCAGTAACACAAGATAATCATGATGTGAGGTTATTTTTCCTTGGGTGGGAATTCCTTTCATTCAAACTGGTAATTAGTTAAAAAATAACAATATTTCTTGATATTTGGAGGTACTTAAGAAGTTTTTTCAGTACTCTGAAGATACTGACTTGTACATGCAATCCTTTTAACAAAGCATTCGTGATTTTGGATGAGCACCTTAGCTGGTAGGTAAGGAATGCAAGAAACTTGTCTGCTACATTTAACCCTTCAAATGACAATACTAAAGGAAACATCATTGGTAAAAATATCCAAAGGACACCTGTCCTTTTTGCTTCAATGAGGTATTTTTAGCAGATGTAGGTGCTTTGTGGAATTACATGCTTATACTAAGACATGCCTTTGGTCTGAAGCAAAACCTGTAGACGTCCCCAAGAGAAAATTTGAATCCAAAATTTCATCACTTTTGGAGTGATTGCCATGATGAATGTTATAGCATTGCCACACTATAACAAAAAAAAGCCACAGCATGAATTTGGTGACATCTTAGAGAAGCCAACGTGTAACTAGAATGTTTGCAAAAGAAAATTAATGGGCTACAAAGGGCATACTGAACTAATATTTAAAAGAATAACAAAGGTATACAAATTGTATTGGAAAAAAAAAAAACTCTTCCTAACTGCTTTAAATAGCAGAGCTGATGCTTTCTGACAATTGGGCACTGACAAAATTATGTTTTGTGGAATGAGTCAAAAATACCGAGGCAAAAGCTTATCACCCTTTTCCTAGAGCAAAGCACAGAACTCCCATGGTATGAGCTCAAGGATTTTACTAGCCAGAAATCTTACAGTTTAACTACATGGCTGCAAACAAATCAATAGTAGAACATGTACGCATTCCCTAGGAAGAAGTAGCAAATACTATCAAGATTTATATAAGATCCTTTTAATGGCCTACATGCTTCCACTTAGCACATCGATCAAGAGGAATGAATTCCTGATAAATTCATTTGTAATGACTTCAATGCTTTTACTACAGTATTATATCCTTAATTTCTTTCCTTGGAATCTGAACATAATTTGTTCGCATTGTCACACGTAGAATTTAGAAAAATGATCTTTGAGTATAAATCCTACAGAAATAGCTTTTTTCCTTTCCTTCATGAACAGTTTTTAAGGTAGGAAACACATACATACAAATCAGAATATACAAACTAGTGTAGTTCATGATGTGAGATTTTTCAGGAAAAAGTATTAATTGTCAGGCCATCAAATTTCAGGGTGGAAATGGACAGTAATCTAACATCAGGAAAAGAGAAATCAGCTAAGTCTCTTCTGTGTTGCAAAAGCATGACTCTAACCTTTTGGAAACATTCTTTGCAGTATGAGGAGAAAGTTATACATTGGACATCATATTGCTTAGGGGAAAAATAGAGTGGATTAAGCTACACCTGGCTGAAGAGGGAAAAATTGTATTTGAAATGTCTGCAGAGCTCATTAGTACCTCGATACTCTGAATGATTCAAAGCTATCTTTGGCTTTAACTCAAGCTGTTGTCCTAAGCATGGCAACACAATTCAAAAAGCTCCACGGATGTATACTAGAAAATGATAGCGTTTCATTAATTACCAAAGTAAAAACTTGCTAAAGAACCTCTTGGATACCAGTGCATTTTGGAAAGTGAAATAGAAACAGACTGTTAAAACCAGATGGGAAATAGACTATAGCAGCCATTCGTTACCTTTACACTGGCAACCAAGAGCGAGTGTTACCACCATAGTTTGTTCATTTGTATACTGAATTCTATGCTTATATCACTGCATTCAGTTCTGCTCCAAGTTCTTTGAAAAGAAAAAAAACAAACAAACAAAAAACCCCCCAAAAAACAACAAAACCCCAACCAAACAAAAGGCGTAAAACTTACAATAGGTAGTCTCCCAAGCTGAGTCAAATGAAGCATAACCTACAACAAGACTTTGATTAGCTTTAGACGAAGATATAAATGGATTGATAACTGATGCCTGTGTACAATATACATAAATCTGCACTGCTACTTGAACTTTTACTCACTGTAAAAGGTAATGATAAAAGCTTTACAATACTAAAGAGTAGCACTGCTTTCTTCCTCATCTTTTGCTTGTAAGAATCATATTCAAAAAGTCTGAGCTTTTTTGGCCCCTTGTGCAATTCATAGTAATGTAATGTGTCTGTTCACGTGCTGTGCTCAGCCCAAAATTGTCCATTAGAGTTCGGAGGGAGAAAATACATGACTGCCACAGACCTGGAAATCGAAAATTTTATAACCCAAGACTTTCCTTTATATCATAAAAATCCATGTCTGACAAAGGACAGCTCTTTGGCCCCTCGGCATAGCTACAGCAACAAGACGGACCAGAGGAATTATGCACTAAGTCTTTTAAGCTGACTTACTTTCTGATAACCTCTTCATTACATTCTCTACTTTGAAAAGCCCACAGACTACTTTAAAACCACTTTTTCTAGTTTGTTTGTTCACAGTGAGTGTGACTTTATTTTTAACAGACAGAATTTAAAAACAAAAAATGAACTCAGAGTTGATTAAATAATTTTTGTAAGTTATCTCCAGAATTGCATTTTGAGACAGAAAACTGCTGTTAATTTCCTCTTATACCATTAATTTCCTTTAAATGTAAATTATTGCTATGTTTTCATTAATGTATTCCTATATTTGGGAAGAAGAACAGACCTTGAACCTACTTAAGTCTACTGCATACTAAAAGTAGGCTATGCAATATACCGGTGAGAAGAAGATTAGTGTGTCTCTCAGCCCCTTCTCCTGTATCTCTGAGGTCCTCTACATACACTTTTAGCCTATTTGGCTTCCCAGAATCATACTCTTCTCTCCAGGAAAGATTTTCCTACAGTCAGAAAATACAGCCATGAACCTCAACAAATTTATTTCAATTATCTGACTAGTATCTGCAGAGGTATTACCTAACCTAGGTCCTGTAACAGCTGCTAAAGCTAGGAAGAATATGCAGTGTATTTGTCCCAAGTCATCTGTTTGAGGCACTGAAGAGGGTCTTGACACATCCTTGTTCTTAAAATGTTGTCACTAATATATCACACTTGGCTTTTGCTGTTTGAATCTGTGTTCCACTTTTGGGGGTGACGGGGCATAACAAAGAGATAATACTGCCATTTCACTCAATATATCCCTAAAATCAACAACTCTATCCGTAGGTTTTCTTTTTTCTGCAATAGAGTTTCATGGGAAAATACAAACATATTTTTCATTGGTCCAATATATGCAATTGCACAATTTTTGTGTTTTCCCTATGAAAAAAAGAAAAAAAAAAAAAGAGTTAAACAATACTAAGACGTTTCATCCAGATTTACTCCTGGGAAGCCACATATTTAACAAAGATAGTAAGTTGGCCACGCTAAGGTCTTGTGTAATGCTAAACAGACTTAATTAACCGATTTCTGCCAAAACAAATTTTGAATGCTTTCTTCTCCACCTCATTGTGGTTTATCCTTGTAGACTCTGGCTGTTCTCATGGATTTAGCCAGAACTACCGTACTGGCCCAAATATAAGGTGACTTCAAATATAAGGCCACCCTCGTTTTTCAAAGGATACATAGAAAAATCAGCAAAATCTATTTTTTTAAAAAAAAAAAAAAAAGTCCCCCCTGGCACTTCTTAGACCATCTCCTCCAGCCCCAGCCTCCAAATCCCTTCCTCCTCATGGTCAGCTTGCCAGGCTTGCTGCTGGCTGTCAGCACAGCTGTTAATTCAATGGCTCTTTAAGCGCAGGGTCTGGACCAATCACACCAGTTGTGCACGTCCACTGCTGGGTGGGGACTTCGGCAGAGCAAAGGGGCAGGGAAGGGGGAGAGAGGGACTACTTTCCCCCCAAGCAACTTTGGTAGACTACCAACATCTAGCCTTCTTCAAAACCCTGAAGTGGGTGGATCTGGGCAGCTGCCTGCCTCAGGCTGGCAGGTTCAGAAGGTTCATCACTTAAACGGGGTTGTAAAAGAGGCCACACAGTGAAGCCATGCCTTACAAGTACAGGAGTAAGTTGTTGTGGGGCTTTTTACCTTAAGTTTTGCCTTTCAACCAAGCCTCACAGAAATGTAACAGTGTGCCACTAAACTAGTACTTCTACATTTTGCAAAGCAGCACAGGAAACACTTTTCCTTCTTTTACTGTCATGTGTCCCCCCCACAAAATATCTAAGCAAGTATGGTTTTATAACACTCCAGGAACCTGCACCTTAAAGATTAAAAATTCTAATCTGTGACTTAAGTCCATGATAATTCTTCCATTCGTTACTGATTTGCTGTTTACCTCACTTCTCTTCAGAGGTATGACTTTTGCTTAAACTTTCATAAAGCATGTCTTAGCTGAAGGAATACGGGAACAATTCTGCACTTACTACCCAAAGTAATAGCTACCGCGATCAACAGACCTGCGCAGAGTAAGAACCTTGCAAGATTAAATCCTCCAACTTTATAAATAACAGAAAGGCAGGACGTGGACAGGCATACGTTTACCAAAACATACAAGAACCTCTTTATACAGCAATATTTACCTCCTTATTGCAAGTTCCAACTAAACTGTGAAAGATGAACCCAAGAGGTTGGATATGATCCTCCACATTTTCAGAATTCACTGCCTGGCTGTCAGGTATCTTTCTGGTTATTGTGCCCTGCTTCAATAGGACAATTGGCAGGAAATAGTGAAGTAACAACTGCTAATTATTTTCTAGAGTAAACCTAATCTCACTTCTTGCAACCAAAATTTGCTGGGACACGCACAATCAGAAGCGAGATAACTTCACCTTTGGGATATAAAACTCAGCTGATCTCCGAGTGATATCTGTGATTCAGAGGAAGCAATTCATTTTCTAGATAATGCTATTTGTGGATAAAGGGGAAACCGCTGTTGGCAAAAAAGGACAAAGACTGCGTGTTCATGACCTTCCATAAAGATTCTGATCATGCCAAAGCCATTTCCCTTTACAGACAGGTGGGATAACGCCTGGCAAACAGCAGGGGGGAAAACATTGGAGTCATGGTGTATGAATAATGTCAGTGATTTCTCAGATAGTATCTCAGGAATTTAATGGCTACAGTGTGGCCCGGAAATGAGCCGTAATGAACAGCATTGAATCATTTCATCTTTCAATACAGAAAGAACAAAGTCTAATAATTATCCACAGCGGCTTAAATTGAGAAAACCACAAATGGATTTCCCATTCAAAAAGCAGGGAAAAGGCTAAGAAAAGTTGCGGCCAAACACTGAAAGAGTTAATTTAGGACTCTGAGTATCAGGCTCCTGCTTTCTAACCACTGGCTCAGAGGCTTCTGATTCAAGTAGATGGCAGAAAAGCCAACACGCTTTTATCAGACATTAGTGTTTATAGAAGCAATACAAAACAGGATTTTGTTAAATGTATATATTATGCCAGATCAAACTATAAATTGAAACATCTGTGTCCAAGTTAATCTCAGATACAGCAAGGAGACTATTTGAATTGTCTGTTTCCTTTTGTGACCTTTTTAGTTGTAGCTTTGTTTGAAAGGGGGAAGGGATAATTTTCTTAGGTTTTTATTCCTAAGAAACAATGCCAATAGTCCAATATAACAGCAATATCTTTTAAAATCACCCAGCTGAATAGCAAAAAACCTTTAGTAATTTCCCAGTATTGTTATATAGGGACCTCTAAAAAATAAACTATAGTCATATAAATAGAGGCATGTAGTTTTAAGCATGCTACAAGCCATTCATGACATAAGCATTCAATTAAAACTGCTTTTATGAGCAATAATCACATTCTGAAAAAGCAAACACGGACGGTTTGCGGATATAGCCATAATGCCTGCAAAATTAACTTAAAAAAACAGGTAAACATGTTCAGTCTCTATGCTACTTAAATAAAAGATTTTAAAACTCTTTTGTTCCTGCCTCCAGGACACGAGGGACAGGAAGAAGAATTAAGGAAATTTTTTTATTATTATTTTTAAAATATGGTAATTATTTGCCTTTATGCAGTCATATTGTCATAAACCAATCTTAGTTTAAGTGAAACAATGATTTCAATATACAAATTTCAGTTAAGGAAGTAATAGAACAGAACAGCTGTAGTTTCCAATAGTATAAATCAGGCTAACTGGCAACAGCATAGCAGTTGAAAGTAAGACAAACTTTTTATAGGCCACTCCACATTTAATCTTGAGCTGCAAGTGGCTTATGATAAAGTTTTGCAGTAGCCACTTCTCCTCTAAAAGGATATATTGTTTTAAGACCCACTCTTAAACCCATAGAAGCCACTTTTATTGCACTGACACAATATTTATGAAGTAGCCAATGAAGTTTCCTGGGACTAGCTCTTCCCCCATTCTCCTGACTCTGCCCTTTAATCCCTTTAGTCTCTTTATTTTGAATGCTACCTCTTTCTGAGCTCCTAACCCACTGCCTATCATGCAAACTCTCAGATTACCTATTTTAATTTGTCAGGGCTGCAAAGGGTTCATGTAAAATAAAGCAGCAGATCAAGAGAGGTTGAGAGGGGTGATAATCGGTATTTCAGAAAAGAACTTTTCTGGACCACAATATAAACATATTGTACAGTATACAATATATAACAGAAGTAAGTCTTCTGAAATTCAGCTGCTTAAGACGACCATGAAGTGCCATCTCACCACCTGTAAAAGGGTATTTTCTAGTTTTTCACATTGTACACTGCATGAGCTGTGGTGTCACACCTGCCAGCAAAGCCACGTGTCTATTACTGCACCATTAAATGCACCTACTTGAGGCCGCTGTCTGTTAGCACTGCATACCATGCTGCGTAGCATCGAATAAAATGGTGACTAGGTATTATTTTATCCCTAACTTCACTTCATAAATTCTTTACCATTCAGAGGGCAACAGACACAGGAACATAGGCACAAAAAAAAACCATAAACAGATAACTGGAACTTAAATGCTGACTTGAACAAAGGGGGACAGAATTATATTCCATCTCATTTCACTGATTTACTGTTGACTTGTGTAGGAGAGGTGATATACAGACTATCAATGCTATTTGAAGGGATGCTTTGCTTCTCACACCTGAGGGAATGGAGCATTAGCATCTATATGCTCCAATAGGTGACTTTTTAGATTTTCAGTTTTCAGGGAGAAATTTTTTAAATTTGCAAATGCTTGGAAAATTTACTTGGAAAGAGTGATGGGGGAGCTTACAAACTTTTGGCTGAAGTTTCTTATATTGATGATGTTTTTCATTAGAAAAATAAAAAGAAATTGATCAAAACCATACAGTTTTCACCAACAAAACTGGTTTCAGTCAAAACTTAAAAGCTGAATTAGATCCAAATTTATGCTTTCAAAATGACAGCCTGAAGTCTGTTGGTCTCAGTTCCTCTACCCATAACCAGTTACAAAGTCAGTGAGTGCCTTGGCATGACTTATGTCACCGAAGCTCCATATCCGTGAATATTTGGAAAACCTTCCGTTTTTTTCAGGAAAAGTTCTACTATTACTTAGCTTCAACCTCCCACTTTGTGTTGAAGAAATTATCACCTTCATATCACATGAACACTGTGGGGGGGTAGGAACTGTGATCAACCAAATTTACTATACAAATCCACCACTGAAAATGATCCATTCAGAATCCTATACTAGGACTGAACTGAAAAGATTCAGGCAGTAGCTGAAAGACCAGCAGGACAATGAAAATTCAGGGGAAACAAACAGCTCCATGATCCACTCTCTATTTGCAAAGAGACCTCTTACACACTAGTTAATTATTGCGTAGTCTAATACCTCTCCTCTAAACATGAATATAACACAAACTGGAACTGAAAAATAGAAAAGTGAAAGGCATATGAATAACACCGTTTATCTCTCATGATCAGTTGGATTAAAAGGTTTTGACAGAAAGCCTTCCATCCGCAAGTCAGGACAGCAAAGGCAGGTCCTTTTATGGAAGGAGATTCATTGCCATCAACATTGAACAACAAGCATTGTTAACTTCACAGAAATATCACAGTAACACCTTAGAATCATAGAATTGTCTAGGTTGGAAAGGACATTTAAGATCATCAGGTCCAACCATCAACCTAACACTGACAAAACCATCACTAAACCATGTCCCTAAGCACCACGTCTACCTGTCTTTTAAATACCTCCAGGGATGGCGACTCAACCACTTCCCTGGGCAGCCTGTTCCAATGCTCGATAACCCCTTCCATGTAAAAATTTTTCCTAATATCCTTCCTAAACCTTCCCTAGTGCAACTTGAGGCCATTTCCTCTTGTCCTATCGCCTGTTACTTGAGAGAAGAGACCGACACCCACCTTTCTACACCCTCCTTTCAGGTAGTTGTAAAGAGCGATGAGGTCTCCTCTCAGCCTCCTTTTCTCCAGGCTAAACAACCCCAGCTCCCTCAGCCGCTCCTCACAAGACTTGTTTTACTTGTTGTGAGGTGCCCCAAACTGGACACAATACTCGAGGTGGGGCCTCACCAGTGTTGAGTACAGGGGGACGATCACTTCCCTAGACCTACTCACCACACTACTCCTGATAAAGGCCAGGATGCTGTTGGCCTTGTTGGCAACCTGGGCACGCTGCTGGCTCATATTCAGCCAGCAGTCACTAATGCTCCCAGGTCCCTTCTTTGAAACTGTCTTAATGTACTAAAAACTAATTTTAACATTTTCGCTTACCAATCCCTAGACACCAAGCTTATCAAAATAAGCTTTCTGAATGGATTTGACAAAAATATTTAATCCTATTTGGTTATTTTTTGGGATTGCGTTTTATTGATTCTGTATTTCAAAACAGAACTATCACTTTACCTGGAGAAAGCTTCTAGCATGGAAAGCAGCAATTTCAAAGGCACTGGGAAATAAATAAATTAGGTTTTTCAAAAATCAAAAGGAGTGCCTTTCCTATCTTTTCAGATAAACAAATAATACTGTCTTTAGAATACAAAGCCAAACTGACAAATACTGTACAGCATACAGCCATGTAAATTTGCAGGTAGAAGGGTGAGGACAGAAGAGTAATTTTGCAATCCCTTTCTGACTCCAGCCACAGTTTAGATGGAAAAGAAATGACAGGCCATGAGATCTGGCAGCATAATATGCCAGGCACCAAGCGTTTCCAGGACGAGTTGCAATATGATGGTGACAGAAGTATGACAGACCCACTGCATCCAGTTAAAAAGTGGATCAGGATCAGACACCTTAGCACTTGCTGTGTGAAATTTTCTGTAAAAACTGCATTGGCAGTACAAGCAGTCTAAGCAGAACCATCTCCAAACAGCTGGCTGTTGAGTCAGCTCCACAACTGGTGATCATTTCTATCAGTCTAAAGTAGTATCTAAATGAGATTGAGGTACATTTATGCCATTTTTCCTCATCTTGTGTCTGTAGCACAAAAGCCATGGGTTTCCATTGCTCTAGATTGTCCCAAGATCTATACGTGCACAGACTTCTTGCATGAAGCAGCATTCAGCCCTATTCAGCCTGAAATTAATGGAGACAGAAGACAAAGAATTAGAGTTACAACCTGAAGTTTGCAAGAGTGTCAATCGGTGGGAGCTGAATAGTCAACTCTGCAGAACTAAACACTCTGTTCTGTCACACTTCACTTTCCAATACATGTGAAAAAAAACTTCTTTGACCTTACTTCCCCCAAGGTACACCTAAAGTAAGATAAACACATCCAAAAGCAAAAATATGAAATCGTACATTATTCTTAAGGTACCAATCTCTTCCTCAACAGAAGATAAGATAAAGAACAAAAAGCACGTGGCAGATGTTAGTTACATTGCTTAATGTTGTACTGGAAAGTTTTCAGTTAAGTAAAACGGAGGTAGAAGATTCTTCATACAGTAGGAAAAAAAATAATCCTGCCATATCCTGGATAGCATAGAGTCCAGCAGCCAACAGAGTAAGGGTTGACACCAGCATTCTTCAAAGCCATTCCCAAAGCATGAAAAAACACTCTCTCATGTTTTAAGAAATATTGACAGTATATTTTTTGTGACTGATGCGCTTCTCCTCTGAAGTCGAGAAAAAGGCTAATGGACTGCTAAAACGTTTCAGTTCCAAGTCTGTACTCATCTATTCTGAGGACTATATATTATAACTAATTTATCAGGATTTTCAGTTTTTACCTAACAGCCTTGGGGTTTTAACAAGAGCTTATTATTTATGTGCACAGAGTTTGGACAGTCTAGTAGGAACTTTTCTGAGGCCTGGGATCGCTTTTAAACTTCTTTTCCACCCCCACCCCCCCCATCTTCTGTTCAACAGTGGTAGTCTATATCCATCAAGCCACCTTTCCCAGGCAATTTTAAAACCTCAAAATGAGAATTAATTGGTTTCTTGATTTGTCACAGTCCTTCCACATACAGAGGAGAATCTTATAGAATACAAAATAGTTAGAAATTATTAGAAGAATAAGGTTTTCTTTCCTTAAATAAATAATCAATCACAAAGACAATAAAACTACTGGGGATACCTCTGGTCCCCCCATTTGCCTTTAGTCCTGAAATAAAGGAAATATCAACTCAACCTGACAGCATATCGGATGCTTCACAGTTATCTGTCCTGTTATTTTCTTACCCTGCACCTCACCTGTACTATTTCAGCATTTAAGCATAAAAAAAAAAGTTTTGTGACATGTAGATGACCTGATGTCCTTCACTGACACAGCCCAATTCACTCGGTCATCACTAGTCGATAGTGTTGGTGAAACACAAGTCAAGCCCATAGGTGGCCAAACCTTCTGTGGTCAGATCTACACCACGACAAAGAAACATGAAATGAAAATCTGTCCTGAACAAAGATGGAACATGGTATGCTAATGAAGATTTAGGGCTTGAGAAAAAAGGTCAGTTATTAGCAAAAAACCCCAAAAGAAATAGGCAGCAATTATTGAATAGTAGCTCCTTCTTTAGACATGCTTACTTCAAACAGTGCATCTTTATATTGTTTCACTTAGTCCCTTTGAAAGGAAACCACAACATGGCTGCCTTTGAGAATAAAAACATTCACATGGCACATTAGAATGAAACGCTTATGAAGCTTTACTGTCACTTCTTTTGCCAACGGCTTTCTAGTCAGGAAAAAAATTTAAACTCTTTTCACTCAAAACAGTCTTAGTCTCTTAACAGGATTTGTAGCTGTATAATATAATTATCCTCAAGATGCTCAGAACACTGCAGGGTCCACAGTGGCTAAAAGCCGAAGAGATGGCACAATCAAACTACAAACATTTTCTAGAAGAACGCAGCCACGATAGCACAGGTAACGCTGGCTGAAGAAGGAATTAAGCAAGGCATCAAGAACACACAGTTCATTCTTTAGGTACTATCTGTTGAGAGACAGAAAGGGTGGAAAGTGTAACAGTGTATTTGCCTGCACAATGCATGGGGGAACGCAATAGCACATATTCGACCTATCCTCCCTCTACTGTAGGACAGTCATGCCCCCGATGCCATAATTTTCTCCAACTCCAAGCTGTGTTTCAAATGAACTAGACTCCTGAAAGGAAAGCAAGGAAAAGGAAAGCAAAAATTCTCACTCAAACTTTGATTTGAACTGCTTCTGGAATTTCAGATGTAATCATTCCACCTCCCCTTCAAAATTAACATGCATTTCCTGCTTCTAAATAAAACAAGAAAAAGATTTCCCAGAATACTATAAGAATGGCTGTTACAGTGCAATCAGAAGAAAAAAGGTCAGAAATTTTACAAGAAAGTATGTTATGAAATTTCCAGTACGATTTTGCAAACTTCATGGAGTCCAAATATTTTGGAAAATGATCCAAACTTTTAATAATAATAAAGCAATAATACTTAACATTTACCCTTTGGGGTTGAGTAAGTAGACTAGAGTATCCTGGGGAATATTAAGGAAGAAGGAACCTGATGATTCCCAGTTTTGATCTTGAGTACAAATCAGATAAAATGAAATCTTACCAGGTACTTTTTAAGGGGTATTTCTGGGTTTCTTCATGTGAATCTACAGATAATCACAGTTTAGAGATTACTCATCAGAGTGTGAATTCTTTTGTGCATGCCCCGTTTTGTGATCTGATTTTAGTTGAACACTGTTTTGTGCATATTTCTTTGCAGACTCGGCATTTTTCAACTTTTGGAAATCTACATAGCCAACCTACACTACACACAAGACTGGAAGAAGCAACCAACCAGAAAATCTCCAGTCTTTCATGCACACACTTAAGACATCCCATACAGTGATGTACACAGGCTTTCTCTTGGCCCTGGCTCTGTATTACACAAGCAGCTCCAATGATTGTTACAATCCCAGTATCAGGACTGGGATGCTGGAAGTGAGTCTGTGACCCAACTACCTTCCCTACATGCAGTCAAAAAAACCCACACGCTCTCCTTTGCTGCTTTCAAAGCTCTGCAGGAGGGTGGAGAACACACCGCCACCATAGAGATACCCCATGTTTTCCACAATATAGCAGCTTTTTACCTTGTTAGATTGCTTTGACAAAGAGGCACAAATCCCTGTGGCTTACTAGGGCTTGCACAGTTGGAAAGAGCCGTGTGACATGCAGATCAAACATTGAGCAGGCAGAGGCACAACAACGGGTTACCATGGTGGAAGAAGAGAGAAGGATTACATGGTATTCATACGGGGCGGGGGTAAGGGGGAAAGAAATCATGTTTCATTACAAGTATGTTGTTCAGATTAGCCAAACTCTACCTTCTTCATTCAACCAATTCCTTGTTGGACATTGTCTCATAAAAGAAAGCACTCCTCCTTTATATTTCTCTATTTATGATACAAATGAGGATAGCTGGAGCTTTGGAGGAAAGAAAAAAAAAAAAGAATAGGAAAAAAAAGGAAAGAAATCTTAACCAAAATGTGACCTTAGCAGATGTAATCCAATCTGATTTCCACTACATTAGCCTACGGATGCTTATGCAACTGCCTAGCACAGCAACTGAGAGACAAAACAATGGAAGTTTTAAAGCTTTATTTATTGCTCGTTCTCAAAACATTCAATCGCCATCATGCTTCAACTGCCAAATCTAAATTAGAGAGTTTAAAAAAAAAAGAAGTACTCTTCAGGGGAACATTAGAGCTCTATAGAGAGGTGTGAGCTCAAGGAGATGGAGCATCTGGCTAGAGACCAACTTGCCTGTAAGTCCAGACCAAGTGGACCCATATGGATAGCTTTTAGAAAATCGTAAGTGGTAACAAGTAGAAAAATTCCCTCCCTTCCATGTTCAGCCTCCTTTTTTGGCATTAGTAATTAAACTGTACTTACTGCCATTAGCAGATTACAGAAACTTCCATTCAGAATCTAAACAATTTTCATATAACCTAATCACTTCCTTATTTATTCATGTTTACCCACAATTTTCCTCCTCTTTCAGTTGGATTGCTATGTAATATTACAAAGCATAACAAAAGCTGTTTCGCTACTAATTAAGTGCGCCAGAGCAGTATGATAATTTCAAAAGCACAAGGAAAATGCATCAACTCTCAGCCTAAAGGTTTAAAGCGCGTTAAAAGCGGTAAAGCAAAAAGGTCCAAAAGATTACCCCTGAAGTTTTCTTATGTCCTACATCTAACAAACTACTAGAAATATTTAATCATTTACACTTTTGCTAACATACTAATTCTATACAACATTCAGCAACTTAAGTTACAAATCTGTGCTAGCGATCAATAATACATTTAAACTCATCGCTCACATGAACTTGGCACTGGCCACACATTTAAAATTTGCACAGCTTTGTTTTCCTTCTGTTTTCTTACTCAGTACGCAACTGTGTGCTGCTCCCTTCCTTTGGCGTTACACAACTACTGAATCCATGCAGGACATTACTCAAACTTTTAATACCAATATCTCATAGAGTACCCTCCAGAAATCAGGATCTAACAAATATTTCCATTGTAGGGGAAATCACTCATTTACTTTCATTGTAAATTTTCTTGTTTCACATCAAAATGCATCAAAACTTAGTAGAGGAAATAAATTTGTGAACCAAATTATGCAAGTTCATTACTTGCTCTCTGATCTATCCTGCTTTTGCATAAAATTAAGAGTAATACTTTTCATACTTCTTAAAAACATGTGTGCTTCATGAAAATGAAAGAAGTAATAAAGAGAATGAGAGAGAGACAGTTATTCCCGAAAAAGAAAAAGAGAAATCCACTAACCAATCCCCTCTCCAGTGAATTTAACAGAGGCTTTCACATCAAAACATTTTTTTTCTTTGACACCGATTTTATGTATATTATAACAAGTATTATATATACACACACTAATAAATATGCAAGTATAATTTCTAAAAACATAACTGAGTTATGAAGTACAATACCTATTTTAAAATGGGAAAACTGTATTTCACAGAAATTATTTGTATCTTCATAAAGAATAATATTGTTATGTTCCGATCGCTCATGAATGGTAGTTAACACATGCAAAAATTACAGTGAAGACTACGAAGTTTTTACCAATGGTGTGACGTTAATGACATGAGCTAACCCTAGAATCATGCCTAGTATTTATCTTATATTTCCTCCCACCCAAAAACATAAAAAACCCAACCTATAAATTGCCGCATCTTCAATTAGCGTCTCATCGTAAGTTAACTTTAACATGCTCTTTCTCATGTTAACTAAGACACCTTTTTACTTTTTGTGATGCACTGTTAAGTGATTTTGCTAATGCCAAACAGTGCATCACCTTCAGAACCGAATGAGAGCCCACAATATTCCCAGACAGATTTATGCCTAATCCATTGGATACCACAATCCCCTAAATAGCATGCAGCAATAATCTGTCTGTATTGCTAAAATGGAAAACAAATACAGCAGTCAAACCCCTGTAGAAAGAAAAAAATGTGATAGCCTGGAGAACAAAAGGGAGCAGGACGGAAAGCTAGACTATGATTCCGAATGAGGTACATTCTCCTCTCCTCTCCCTAAAAGAGTGTTACTGATAAAAACATTGCACAGACAGGCGTATGTATTAGGATAAAGCCCCAGTTATCATTTATAGACTTAAAACTATTTAACCATGCAGGCAAAAGGAGAGAAACAAAAATAGAACAAACAGGGCAACCTCCATGACACATCCTGATCACGATGGATGAACAATGAACTGAATACTTCCAGCTGGACAGGAGCGTCATCGCAGCACTATGTGATGTATTAGCCAAAAGCCAAGCACAGGTTTCTCATTTCAGTCCAGCGTTAGACAGTCAAGTCAGGTCTTTGAGAAACTGGTTTTCATAGGAAAGTAGATTTGAAAGTCTCAGTTCAGATACCGTAGAAGAATAAAATAAAATAAAAAAGGTAAAAATCAGTCACTGCCTGACAGAGTTGTCATAACACACTCTCTCTCTCAATTTCCTTCATGACATGAACTGAGAACACAGAATTCTCTGCTGAATAGTTCTGATTCACTTACATACTGCTTGTGCTTTCTTAATGCAACAGAAAGGTATACTATACAGTTGAGTGAGGCTTGGGTATTTTTATTCCCTAATCACACTCTCTGCCAGTTTTTTTTCATACTTTCTTGTTTCGCTTCAAGCTTCAGATGCAAGAAAACTTGAAAATAAATTGTAAAACCCAGATTGAAACCACCATGTTTTACTACATCAACAATCAAAATCCATGATACTTGGCAAAATTTCAGCTCACAGAAGTTTGACATTGTGGGTTTAAAAGCGACCAGTTTGCAGATAAAAACCAAACCAAAAAGCCACCAAACAAAATTCTGAAATAAACTCTATCTTCCCAGAATCCTAAAAGTGCAAAAAAAATTGAGCAATATTCTCCTATAACACAGGAGATCCCATTTCTTGTCCTGACAACCACATACCTGATGTTAAGCCGGCCCAGTGCCACAGTGCTTCTGTTTCCTGCTAAGTTCCACGGGGATACTGCCACTTATCTCTTTAGCAAAGAGCTTTGAGACGTACAGATTAAAACTGCTCGGGAATGGATAAATGGTGTTTTAGAGATGATTATTTCATTTTAAAGTATATGCTTATATCAAACATAGGTGTCGGAACAGTAAAGTGGGAAACCATGAACAAACATTCGTTAACAAAGAAAAACATAGTACACGATGTACTTTCAACTTTGTCTTTGACATTTCCTACACTAACCACTCGTATTTTTGGTTACTTTGCAATACTGTATGGCTTCTACATATGATTTCATATTAGAAGTTTTGGAAATTTGGGGTTTGAGTGCACAACCATGATGAAGAAAAAGTGTTCTTAAATTTAAGATTGACACAATTGCAAAACAAAGTAATTTTCCTTCCTTTTTGTATACCATTCTAGATAGAAAAATCACTAATTGATAGAAAGTCACAAATAGATCTCATGACTGCTTTTTGAAAAAACGATGGCCTTCCTGAATTCTCTGTGTTGGGAGGTTATATGAATTGCATAGCCAGTACTTGGAAAAGAAAAGAAAAAGGGGAGGGAAAAAAAAAAAAAAAAAAGACTGCACACTGAAATCTTTTCAATTGATGAGGAGTTATTGCACATCAGATGCTCCTCAATTAGGCTTCTTATGTGCTCTTGGCCACAGTAAATGTGATGCAAACTTAACAAGTAGGTAAGGTACGTTACCTCACCTTTTCCATGCACTCAAACAAGAAAACCTGGGGACATGTGCTCAGGGTAGAACAGAAAACAACCTGTGTCAAAGCCCTCGGAGGGGAAAGCCTGTTGCCGGGTACAACCCGCCCGTTCTGCTCTGACCACCAACAGGGACGGCCGCACTTCCCACGTAGTAAGTGTTATCCATTGGCACTGATCAACATCGAAGATTCCTCTCCTATTTTGACACTCTTTAATAAGTGCAATCTGAATATCAACTAGGCAAAGTAAATTGAAATATTGGTTACTGTCTGCATATCAAGAGCAGAAAAAGTAAATATGGAGGGAACTGTATCTTTTTGGAACTGTGGGTAAAAAGTGTCCTACTACAAGAGAAACTTACTTTACTATAAGCATTTCCCTCATTTTTCATTTTTTCTTACCAATAGCAAGGATCTTAAGGGCAACATGCTGCCCACAGGCCTTAGACTGGCAAGCATTTGCCCTAAAGCATCTTTTCTCTGAATGTGTCTTAATCTGCAATAATATGGTTTGATTTTGAGGAACAGCACATTACCAGCTTCTGTTAATTTCAGCAGGGACTGAGGATGCATCTTCCTTGAAGTTTACTCAAATTAACTTTATTAGTTCATCTAATAAAATTACCACCTTTCCCTGTAAATCTCTTCTCTGAAAATCAGGTGCTCAGCCTCTTTAGATGCCTTTGAACTAACTTAACTCATTGTGGGTATTTCAATGAAATCTGTAAAATAATATGGCTCTTGCAGACTACCTACAACCTGAATCTCCTAAACTTCAGGGACAAATCTATACAAAGAGGTATTTCTACCATGCATATAGGACTGATAGCAGTTCCCAGCTCCTCCTGCATACCTGAACTTCTTATTAATCCTCTTCTCCACTTTGCCCAGAGACAGGTAACTGTAACCTAGGACAGATGCCCTCAAATGAAACACTAGTGGCAATGTGCAGCCGTGAAGGAGAACGTGTATGGCTTCCACATTAAAACTTATTCTTTCTGGAAAGATGAGGCAATAGCAATTTGTTTTAAAAAGATCATTCGGGGTTCATTAGCACACCATACGTTCTCACACTAAACAGTAAAAGGAGAATAAATTTTCTGTTATAGCACAGCTAAAGTTCTAATGACAACAGACAAAGGAATCCACCTTTGTATTTACATATACAGATATCTACACATATTTATACAAACTTTATATATATACACACACACATAAATGTACATATACAGATATTAAAAAAATTAAGCAGTGGTAAATGCTATTCTCAGGATGAACACAGGAAAAAAAAAAATGAAATCTAAAGATTCCCAGTGTCCCCACAAAGATGCCTTTCTATGGCTTTCACACTACCTAGATCCATCTGTCAAAGCAGATTCTGCAATAGGTCATGTAACTGACACATCAAAAATTATGGCTCTGATTCAGGAAAAATTTAGTACATCCCTGTCCAGTTAAGCATTTAAGTATTTTTCAGTACTGAATGTCCTGTTAAAGGCATGGACATACCCAAGCAGTTTTCTTGAATGGGAAACATTGACTTGAAGGAGGCTTACAAGAACACATTTATTTTTGAGATTTCATGTAATTCCTCATCTAAAAACAAGACCATGAAAAACACACAAGACTGGGGATCAGTAATGACAATACAGCAAGTGTCAGAGGAAAAAGGAGAGATTTATCTTGACAATCTGCAGGAAAACCTGCATAACTCTAACCTGTGCCAGAAGTGCCAGATGCAGGACTTCCCATAAATGCAATAGAGATTGTAGAACCTTAAGGTAACGATGACTTCAGCCTCTGAAATGTGACACAGGGAATGCATGTCCACAGCAAAGCTTACACGACAGCTAAACATATCCTATCTTTAAACTAGGTCAGGCAACAATGGTACCTGACCAGGGTGCATGGTGGCTGTGTGATTTGTTAGATTAAAGACAGGAACCGATGCGCTGATTGCTTCCTCAAGCTGAAACGCAAATAGTAAAGAGTGGGTAGATATTGAGTCCCCAGCTGTGGGTCTGTATTATATACGCCACCTATGTAAGGATGTGCCATAAGAGCAACACCATTCACATCTAAATTGCACTACACTGCAGCAATGAAGCTTCGTGAGGATCAAGCTCAACTTGAAAAAAAAATGTCCGAGTTGCCCTTTGGGAAAAATATAGTACTTGTGAGGGAAAGGAAAAGGCCACAGCAAAACCAGGCCCATTACGTGGCTTGGAATCTGTGCCACTGAACTCCATGGAGAGGGAGGCGGGGGAAGTCACAACATAAGCAGTGGCCCCTAAAGAATTTCGATATTGCAGTCTTCGACCTGCCCAGATTTAAGCATGCCATGAAATTTGAAGAGCGGAGAAGACGACAAAAATTCAACATGGTACCTGGAAAATTGACCTCTTCACCAAAACCACAAGTTAGGTGTGGCTCCTATCTGGTTTTTTTTTCCAATCACAACAAAGCAACAGTGTATGAGAATAATAAACTAAACTATAAGTAAACCCAGCTCGTGGATTTACTTATAGTCAAATGTTAATCAGCTTCAGTGCTTGTATGGAAACTTCCTTTATTCAATGACTTCCAAAATTCTGTGAGTTAAATTTTACCATTCATCAGTGTGAATTCTTGTCCTGCAAATATACTACTCAGGAAGTTTCTGGTTAGCAATTAGTAAAATCATATGTAGTGGTCTATACAGATTAAAAGACAAAGAAATGCCCAAGAGTGATTAAAGACGAAACAATACAGACATTACCAAGCCTAGGAGATGATGGAGGTGGCCTTTGTCCTTTCACAGGCATTTTGCTACCTCAATCTATATCCATACCCGTAGGTTAGATTGAGCTCATGGCAGCATCAGAACAACAGGAATATTTTCGATTAGTCATCTTTTAACAGGCTACCTCAGAAGCAAATTCAGCTGAAAAAGCTGAGCAAGAATGCTTCTCTAGAAAAGCTGTAGTTTATATTCTGCTTCACACCTGGCCTACGTAAAATGTGCTCAAGGCAGAACCAAGCGCTGTTTTCTCCCCTGATTTTTATCTTGTGAATGCTAGAGCATCAAGTATGACAAAGTTAGCTAAAACCAGAGAAAGTCAAAGTAATACCCAGGCTCCTGCTCCAATGCCCAATGGGGACCTAAAAATGAGGAATGCAGAATAGGGCTCTTCTTTGCTGCTCTGCCACCCGAAGGCTCCTTGCACAGCAGCAGGAAGGCTGCCACAAGGCAAGGGAGAAACCGGACTGAATGTCTGCCAGCCAATATATCCTCTCATGCCAATCCTTCTAAGAGGGAAGAGGGTAAGGCACCAACAGAAATCCCCTCGGTGCCCTCCCAGTTCAGTGGGATAAGACAGTTCCTACAAAGTAGGGCAGCTCTCTCTACTTCCATACTCCAATGTCATGCTCTATACAACCAGTCCAGCCAAGGCTGCTCTCTGATTCTGTACACTGGCACAGCACATTGTGAGGGGTGGAGGCTGCATTTCTGCCAGTTCTGAGTAAGAGCTACATTAAAGTCCCAGCACCTCTACGAAGAATATTTACTGTCGCTGCTCTATGCCAATTACATGATGCAAATGTAAGTTTTGAACTCTGCTGGCTGGGGGGGGAGAAAAATAATTTGAAAACAGCTGCGTTTTCCAATTCTTCTACCAACCAACTTGTTCCCCAAGCCTGGCTGTGTTACAGCAGTCATCATGTTACACTCACTGGGAGTATGCCTAAGCATACACAGGTACATGCGTGTTTGAATGCATACACACACACACTAAAGTTTTAATACATGCGTAAATTTCATTCTGTATTTACTCATTTGCTGTAAGCACCATTCCTAATGGAAAATAGACCATGTCTCCTTTTTAAGGGAATGATTAGGACCACATGTTTCACTTACTCTTATGCTGAGGACCCTGCCGATACATTAGAAGCCGAATTACTAACAGCATACTAAACTTATTTCCCTGGTGGAAACCACTGGCTACTAACTTAGTGAATATGAATACATTTGTCCCTAAACATGCAGGTAATCATCATATAAAGCCAGAGGCCTAAAATGAGTAGGTATGGGGCAGATGAGAGCAAGGTTCATAGGCAATAGTAACATATTCTATAACCGAATGACTTTGTTTATCTGAGAAACCCAGTATTACATCACTTTTCCTAAAGAGAATATAAACAGCACATTTTTGAAGAAACAGTTACTTAATGTGCAACTTGTCACCACTATCAGCTTTAACATAATAAAATACATGTGGAAAATCCCTTGAAGCAAACCTTCTGCAAAGCAGATTCTTCTCTAGTCTGGGTCAGAGGGTGTGTATGTCTATGAAGGAAATGCTATCTCTCTCCCTCTCTCTCTTTCACACACCCACTCACTGTCGGTCGTACAGCAGAGCTCACTGTTGTGATGTGTCTGCTGTATGCGTGGCATCAGCTCCCTGAGGTAAAGAAATTACCATTGCTTCTCGGGGAGCATCTGTGCCTTGTAAAGAAAACCAACAAATCACACTTCGACATATTAAATAGCAGCACTCATTGAAATTTCAACCAAGGATCTCTGAAGTACTTTGCAGACAATGAATAGAGCACGTTGCAGCAAGGTAAACATAAGTTTCCATATTTTGTAAATATGGAAGCCACAGACAGCACTACCCAGCTGAGTAACTTAACCAAAGTCACTCCGGAAAACCATGGAAGTGACAAGCATTATAATCAAGCTCCAGATTCTGTAATTTTGGAACCACCAGACTTCAACCATTAAGTTTGAATGAAAGTTTACACAACCTGATCCAGCAGGGCACGAAGCATCTCTGGGCAGTAGATAAAGCCCTTCATTTCTCTTTGACTCAATGAGCAATATCGGTACTAACACGTCAGGGGTAGGCAAGCCAGGGCAGTTTGCCCCAAGTTTTGTTTTAAGAGGTTAAAGGAAAATTTCCAGTAAATGGATCATAGCACGCCCTGTATTTGGCACTAGGGTCCTAGGCAATTCCTGTGTAGGACCCTGAAGGACCACTCTTGCACTAACCACATTTTCTATAACTAAGCAAACTTCAGCCTAGCTTGATAAACATTTCCTTGCACAGCTCTGTCAAGAAGATTTTGATAACACAACTTTGATACTGTAGCTTTTTTCTATGAGTGAAGGTCAATAATTTTTTCAAATTCTGAGATGCAGAAGTAGTAAATATTGATGAGAGGGGCACCATTACACCCTTATGTTTTTTTTAACTTCATAGCCTTAAACTCAGACCTGTGAATTAAGAATACCATCTTTAAGCCATTCTAGTATTTTGTCCCTTACGGTACCATAAATCCTGAAACTGTTCAAATTATTCTGTGCCACTCTAATTGTTCTCAAAGTTTATGTCAGAACTAACCTGTTCCATTTCTGTAATCAATGAAAAAATAATATACCTGAATAATACTAAGAGCAATAGAGAAAACAGATGAGGAGGTATACAGATATGTAAATTTTCCATTTACATATGGCAAGTAAGTCATTTAATGCCATAACAGAATTATTTTTGCAGTCCAAGTCGACATTTCTTTTCATTACACAGTAGAATGTCTCCTAAAACTGCTGGCAAAAGAGAGTGATAGGTAAGCAGCAGCAATGGGTTAATAAAAGATGGTATGCTATTAGATAAACCTTTTACAGGTTTGCATCTGAAAGTCATAACATAACCTTTTATTTCATGTGTCACTGTGACAGAAGGTTTTCAAGGCAGAGTTCTTGAAACTGCAAGATGTTAAACAGATGTACTGTACAGCCTTCCAGATTTAAATCATGAGAACTGCATTTGCAGCCTGTGTATTGTATCCCCATTTTTTTTCCTTATCAGCTTTGGATGCTTTAAATAAAACCGTCTGGTTTTATGCACCTTTTTTTCCTTTAGTTTTTTTTTTTTTTTATACAGACCCTAAAAATCACTTCCTCCCCCCTTTCTTTTCTTTTTTTTCTTCAGACTAGAAGAGGTTATTAAAAAATACATCTTTTTAGGCAGGGAAATCTCTCTTTCTCCTTATCCTGCAGGTGCTGGCAACCTGATCCAATTTGTTAGTGTAAACAAGTCATACACTGTAGAAATAGGCAGGAATGATATCAGTAAGAAGAAAGAAATGAAAACAGACATGCTGAAATTTCAGCTCGAATATGCCTCTAAACTACTGAAATATTGATAATCCCCTACCTTTTCAGTTTCAACTGTTACTTGCCCTCTGACAAACCTCTATTAAGAAATGTTTGCATAGCCATACAATTTAGCTTGCATGCCTAGTCAGATGCCACCACTTGTGCCTTTGAAACAATTAATGCAGCCGTACTTTAAATAGATAGAGTGATTTAGATCATCAGGGACCTGTGGTAGTCTTCTGGTCCAAATCTCTTGTAAAGCAGGGCCAACTTTAAAGTCAGACGAGGCTGTTCAGGGTCTTGTTCAGTCACATATTGACTGCCTCTAAGAATGAAGATTTCACAGCATCTCTGATCCAAAGCCTAACTAACTCTGCTGCAAAATTTTTCTTCCTTATATCTAATCAGAATTTTCCTTGCTGCAACTTGTGTCCATTCTCTCTTATCCTGTCAACATGTACTTCTGGTGCTATGATTTTACTAATTTAGTGCAACATGGAATCAGTATTTCTCATAGGGGCACGCTGCTGACTCACATTCAGCTTGATGTCCACGAAGACCTTTGGCTTTTTATCTGTGAAGCTGCTTTCTATTCAAGTCAATCCCTAACCTGTACTGCTGCATGGGGCTATTCTATCTCAGGTGCAGGACACCACGTTTGCTTTTCTTAGAATTCGGAAGGTTCCTGCTAGCCCATTTGTCCAACCTGTAAAGGTCCCTCTGAACAGTGGCATATCAACTGCTCTCCCCAACTCGGTGTCACTGGCAAACTTGCCGAGGTTCACTCAGTCCCACTACCCAAGTCATTAATGAGGAGTTTAAACAGTATTGGCCTCAGTATTGACCCTGGGGAAACAGACTATATGGCACATACCATTGGGCATACAAAGGCTGAACACACAAACTGTACTATATATTCCATGCGACGCTGCATGAAATAAATGCCGTTTCCAATTAATAAAAATATGTACATTCACTATATTGGAGTAATATTTTTTGGTAGTCAGCATAGTAAAATGGCTAGAACTTACACTATATCATAATGGCATTTATGCTTTTTTGCATTGATGCATATCTTTTAATTGACGTTGCTGGTATTGTTCCTAGGTATTCAGTGCAACAGAGAAATGTGGCACATAAATGAATGGAGGAAGCACACTCCTTGACCCAAAGAATTTAAAAAAAAAAAATTCTCAATAAAATATACCAGACAAAAAGACAGTATATCAGCCACCCAACAAGAGAACTGAGTGAATGCATCTAGATATTAAAATTGCAATTACTCCCCTGCCAAGATGAAAAAAAAAAAAAAAGGTCCAAAGAATTTGCACGTCAAAAAGTAGCAAAAAGCAGGAATAGGAACAGACAGTACTTCCAGAAGAGGGAAAGAAAGACTAGGCATATATGGGTGAACACCACAGCAAACAATTCTGAAAAAAACCCACAAAACAGCAACAGCACCTAGCTTTTCATCCATGCAGAACACGGATAAACCATCTGAGGCAGGCAGTCACAACAGAAACAAAAACATGAAAAGAAAATCCTTTACAGGAGGAAGAATATATGAAATTCAACAATGAAAATGAAACTATTAAACATTATGAAGCATACGCTAGTACAAAGTAAGAAAACCATGAGTAATCACACTGCTGTGAATGCAACATTGCACGAGAAGCATGCTGGTTGATGGATTGGGGTCAGAAACGCTCAGCACCTTTCAGATTCAAGTCCCAGGAGCCATCTGAGTTTAGGAAAAGTCCAAAGTAAGTACAAGCAGGTGGAGATCCCATCTTGCTCTGAAAAAAGCATATATAAGCAGTTTCTATTGTAGCGCTCTCTGCCTTGGCATTTAGCTAGTTTGAAACTAGCTAGTTTGAAAATATATTCCAAAGCCTTGCCACGCTAAACCATTCATAAACCACTCCTTGCAGAAATTATTATTTCTCAGGTGCTTGGAAGCAAGGAAATGCACAAATTGACAGACAATTCTTGCCACTGTATGCAAAGCCATAAGGTTAGGCACCCTGCTGAAGCTTTAAATGATCAACTTACTCAAGACAACCAACTTGACCCTAACTCTGGAGAATCTTCTGCCTAAAAATGAATACAAATGAAATAATAGTTTCCCTATACTGCCTTCTGCTGTTACTCATCTCTAGACTCGTCTTGATATATGGCACAGTATAAACCAACAGCAATTTAATAAACTGGGAAGTGTTTTTAAATGTGCAATAGTTAACTGAGTTCAAGTTGGATGCAAAAAAACACAAGTAATTGCAACTGTTTCAAAAGCATGTACTACTTCCGTAATACAAAAAGCTGGATTTTGAAGTCAGGCTTTCCATCTGATTGTTGAATACAATCATGTTTCAAAAGTAACACTTTATCAAAAATCAAGAGGTTTGGCATAAACCTTACAACAAGTATGGAAAGTCAGAACACCCATGAACATTTTTGAGTAATAAGTGAGCAAGATTTTAATAAAAAGATAAACTTCAAAAGTAATGCCATGCCAAATACAAAGTTCCTAAACACCAGACCTATGTGAATAATCGCTAGCAAATCTCAGGTCAAAAATTAGACCAACTAGAATTAGAGGTCAGGAAGTTAAAAAAAAAAAAAAGAAAAAAGGAGAGAGGAAAAAAAAAGACAAAACTTTTTTCTCCACAGTATGAAGAAGAACAGATATTGTTTGGACTGCACGAGATGTTCTAATTGAACCAAAGACAGCCATTTATATATCCCTGCTGTGAATCACTTCTAGACTCCTTTCATAGGCCCTCCTCTCCCTGCTCCACTTGTCCAAAATAGCTGGTGAGTATTTTTCAGTTTTCAACTGTTTGGTAGGCAGCTCATTAAATCATAAAAATGGATTATTTGGATTAATTTAATGTCAGTACTGATATCATTCCTCTTTACAGGGAGAAAAATCCCATCTTAATATTATCATAATAACGTTTTTGTCAGTAATATCTGAGTGGAGGGAAGCATTTTTTCAGATCTCTCTTCTGATCCGGGATACAGTATGTTTAAAGGAAATGCTTCATTATCTCCTTACTATTTTGTTCACATTTAAACTTTTTACAATATTTAAAACTAGTTAATGAATTTGATACAAATTACAAATAATTTTCTCTCTTCCAGAACCACACTTCCAGTGAATGATTCACCAAAAAAATGTTAGCCCTATTCTATTTAGCGTAATTGTCGCATAAAAAAACCCCAAAGTCTAAGACAGAATACAAAAGGGAAAAAAAAAAAAGCAACCTGCTTTTAAGTTATATTTTTCTATCTTGAGAGAAAGGCAGGCCCATACATCAGTTTGATGCAGCGAAGAAATGTTTATCTGTTGAATATTTTTTTGCTGGGAAGGGTACATGTCAGCACAAGGCTACACACATTAGGAAAAATCCTTTGCTTTGGTAACAGAAAACATTGCTAGGTCAGCAAATATACTTAGTATTTTACTTTCCTGAGAACAGCTGCAATAACTCCAGTACAGGGGAGTAAGTGGGAGAGGGGAGAACTTCACCGTTCAACTGAACCAACTAAAACATGCAGCCACTGAACAGAGAAAACACGATGGCCATTTCCAACCACAGCAATCTCCCTATGCATGCTTTTATTACTTTCTATAACCTCCTTGGAGATTTTGAAAAAAATGCTAAAATCAGAAATGAAACAGGAATTTGGGACACACTATATTTGAGGAGATTACAACTTACTTCGTTTAGCATAAATAAAAAGATGGAGGTTTTCTAAGCAAGAACAAATTTCACATTATCTTTCATCCTCCGTCATCATTTCAAATAATAGCTAAATCGAGCTGCAATGTATTTTATATGCAATTTCAGACTCTTTCAGAACGTCGGGCAAATGTGATGTTTTATTAAGTAACCACACAGAGCAGCCGGCAAGACTCCTTTGCAACAAGACTATATTCTCTTATTCTATAATTGGTGAAATAATTCCTAAATATACTTTAATACATATAAATTTCAAGCCTGTAATTGCTATGCATAGATTTTATACTTTGGTATAACATTTATTCCTTCTCATTTAATTACATAATGTGTACAAAATGCAGTAAAAAAAAGATCCTGAAAAAAATCTTGAAAAAATACTTTATTTTAAAAACATAAAATCTGTTTATGAATCCTCAGTTACTTCTGTTGTCACCTGCTGAGCAGTCAAGAGTGAGTAATTAGCACTAAAACTCTCCACGCCCCCTCCAAAAAAAATGGTGGCCTCTATAAACGAATGGTGATGTAATGTTAAATACTCATGTCGAAGTTTATTTCTACCCACCCAAAGGCTGGCCTACCTACTGGCGGCTTCATCAGAAAAGAGCAAGCAGCAAATTAACAAATGAAACTCAACGGCTATCTGTAGAGCAGTTCCACTGCTTATTCGGTAATATAGCTTGTTGTCTTTTTAACATCCACATTGATTGGGTAGTGGTATTTTCTATTAATTTTTAATTAAGGGCATCGCTAAATTCAAACCCTATTCATACCTAAGCAAATACTTATTTTCAGTCGCACCCATCACCCTACTGACTTCTGAGATTATTCAGACGTTCAGTTAGACAGCTGCTTCAGCTAAGATCATAGAATCTTCACGGTTGGAAATGACCTTTGAGATCATCGAGTCCAACCATACACACACAAAAAAAACCTCCTACAATCTCTGTCGTTAGAGCATGCCCTGAAGTGCCAAATCTACACATTTCTTAAAGATTGCAGCACTGGTTTTTGCTGCTTTGATTTGACACAGGTCAAACTGATGCAAAGGCAATAATCTCAAAGAGAGTACACCTACAGTATGATGAGTGTATCTGCCTTTCCTTTTGAAGCAGCTGAAGGTTTGTATCCACAGAATTTAGTATGTTCAAAACAAAATTCACTTAAAACAGCCAAGAAAGTTAAAAAAAGTGCTTTGTGTTGTGAAATGAGAGCAACACTTCTTTCTACACCCTTTCCTAGATGACTTATAAAGACATAAACTATCTCCACATGCTTTCATTTCATGTTTATTTTTCCATCACTCATCTAAAAAGAGAAGTAAAATGTACACAGTGAGAGTGAATGTGTTTGCATTTTGCTCTAAAATAGGAAAAATGCCTGGATTGAAGAGTCTTCTGCAATACCAAATATGTCACAAGGAACCTATAATTTGCTGTTATTTTTATAAACCTGCTTGTAATATAGGATAGAGTTAGATATTTACTTGATTAGCAATTGCATTGGTCTTACTGTCCCTTTAGTTTCAATTAGAATAGCTGTTTGGCTGAGTAACATTTTAGGTTTTTAGATTCAGAACATATTCAGAGGATAAAGACATGAAAGTATGTTATTTAAATTTCCAAATATTTTGAAATTTCACTGTGGAGACATTGAACGTCACCTTCCTTTAATAACACATATTTATAACTGACACTAGTTGTAGCACTGTATTTACTGGAGTTAGAGCTTACGACAGAAAAAAGGCAATTAAAGAAAAAAAATCAGTCTATATTAAGGACGTATCTTCTGTATTTCAAAACACATGACTTCAAAAAAAGCCTCAAGTATACATTCTTATTAAACGCATATTCTTACATCCTAAGAATAGGATGTTACACTGAAAAAACCAACAAGTTCTTACAATCAACAGGGCTCACCTTGCAAAGTATCTCCCTTCTGAAACATATAAGTTTAGGTGGAGAACAAGGAATACCAGAATACTGCATCAATATAACTTAAGTTCCCGCTAGAACATACTACACAATAGGATAAGTTGTGTATAAATACTATGTTCGGAAAATACACATTGTATGGACAAACACAAATTCCAGCTTTAATGTTAGATTCACAAGGAAAATGTTAAAAACAAAACAAAAAAATCAATAGCTTGAAAAAAAATACATAAAAATTGAAAGCAATGCCATGAAAATAGAAAGTGCTAGGAATAAAGCATCTACATGCTGGACACTGACAGTACTTTTCAGTATCAAGGTACCTATAAGAAGAAAAAATGGAAAGTGTAATTTGCTACTGCAGTTCTCAACATGAACAAAGAACATATCCAAAACCAGCTCAAGAAAGTCATTGAAAGATGGGTACATAAGACACATACGTTAAAGGTCAGATAGCAAACCTATATGGGAAACTGTGGGATGTAACAGATATTCTTTTATCAAGACCATGATAATGGCACCATGAATCTGGTACAAACTACCAAACGAGAAGACAGGTTTATCTGCTGACAGTATCAATAGAAATGAATATAATTACAATAATCTGATAATATCTTGATAATTTCAGAGCCGCAAAGATGCTGTCTTCCTTCTGCAAATAAAGACACTAGTCCATAACTTCCTCACACTCTGCCCATGGTAGCCTCTAAATCAAAGGGAGCGCCATACCAGAAAAATTTCGGGGGCAGGGGGCTCACACTCCAGTTGTCAGTAAATATTCTTCACTTTTGACTTCATGATTTCTCAGGGGTAGAGGGGAGGAGATTTCTTTTACAAAAATCTGTTATTACATAACTGATTTAAACATCAAAGTTTTTCTAAAAGTCAAAGCTTGTATCATATTTAATACATCATTAATCATCTTCAGTGCATCTTGATGACTGGAACAGAGACTTCAGCTGGTTTAAAGAAACAGGCAGTCTTGAACATCACAGAAAGGACTAGAGAAATCCTAACTTCTCCATTTTTAATTTGTGACCCTGCGGAAACATGGTATCTGAAAGAACAAGATGTGCAGCTGCTAAATGGTGTTTCTGGTCATGCCTGCTTTGGGCGTGACTCAAGGAAGATGCATTTATTTCAGTTGCCTGCTCCATGTCAAGGGAGCATCAGACTACATTTGGCAGAAGTTTCTCTCCAAAACCCAGCTCATGGAAATAGAAATTCTCAAACTGGCCCTTGCAGGTTCTTAGGAGACACAGCCTGACTCTTGAAATGCCCAGATCCATCTGTCAACCTAGATTGCCAACACATACAGTTCATCATCATGATGAATGCAATGTTTGCAACACTGCTATCAAAATTGCAGGGGGAAACAGCTAAGAGTGGATTTTCATTGTTTTTAAAGAGACTTTTTTTTTTTTTAACTTCTTGTTTTTTTCTTAGAAATTAAACTGGGATCCATAGCGTAAATACTTGAGATGCTTAGCATCTCAATTTATCTTTGTGTCTTTCTCATGCCATTCCTAAACTTGCCTCAAAATTCCTAAAGTATCATTCTTTGTCTTCTCACATGTGAGTCAGGATCTCCATATTTAATACTATCATTAATCCTCTTCAGTGCACTAACTACCTCCACATTGAGGTGACTCTCATTATAGGAATGTTTATTTTAATAGGCCATTACAGACATGCATAAAAATAGAAATACATTTTCCTCTTATGTGAGCCATGATGTGTTTCAGAGGTCATTCTCGAAAACTAAAATTCAACTGGGTCCTCCCAAAGGCCTGTCTGTAAACCTGATCAAAATCTGGCTTATTTATTTTTTGTAATTAACAATACACTTAGATTGTTTTTCAGGACTCCAAAAAAACTTTGAAGAATACCTGACATCACCAACAACATTAATTAAGATCCATATGTAATTCAAAAAGAAGTTTTACACCTAAAATACATACTACAAAATTATACAACTTCTGATTTAAACTGCTATAATTAAATGCTACGGTTGCTAAGTAGCCAATTGAAATTGCGTGGAGAAAATTTCAACATGTGGCTGGCTGCTCTGAGTGTTGACATCCGAATGCTGTAGCCAGTTTTAAGCTTAGGACGAGTTCTTTAAAACAATAGTAATAATGTTCCTGGCCTCAGTGACCACGCACATTGAGGAAACACTTCCTGCTTCTTTACAAACTGTCTACTTGAATCATACCAGAAACCTACATGAAACCAGTCAGAGATGAGAAGGAAAATGGCAATGACAGAGAAAGCTTGCCTGACTAATTAGTGCCTTTTTGTGGTGGTTGGAAATCTAAATCTTCAAATACCCACTCCTACTCAGCCTACATACTTGCCTTTTCATGGCTCAAATATTCCTCCTTGTCAGAAAGAGACATTAAACTAAAACAGTATATTTTTTTTAAATGTTATTGCGTAAGTACAATGCAAAGTGAACATGTCAGCACCTCATCTGAAAATATCACGTTTTTTTTTCAGCAGCGAGTGGGACTCCGAGATGAACTTAGGTTGAAGAGACTGGAAAGTCTCGTAATTTCAGGATGATGGGCCAGGGTCATGCCTTGAGCTAAGATTTTTAAATTAAGTTAAGCACTCAGGAAAAGCAGCTGAAGATCAAGTGATAACTAAAGCCTGATCTGCACAGTTTCTGCACTTTTTGTTGTTGTTGTATTTTCCATTTTATTTTCTCCCTTACTGGAATACATATATCATCATCTGCAGCTACTACTATTTGAAAGATTATGAAGTGCGAGATGCCAAATACTTATGCTCCTGAATATTATTAGTATTTTCATGCCTACAAAAGATAACTCACACTGAAAAGCTGCACCATACTACTTATATTGATTAAAAACCAATCTATTTAGAAGTGAACAAGACCTGTGATAAAATCTAGCCCTTATGGTCTCTGAGAAAGAAAAAAGTCAAAAAATTCAGGCTACCTTTATATGAACTCCAAGAAGACAAGGTGGCAATTAATTTGAAAACATAAAAACACAGTAGGAAATGTTAAAATTGACCTTTTGTTGGAGGAAATTATATACTAAAGTATGTCTAAGATTTATCCTGAAATGTCAGTGTTTATTATTGATTCTCCTATGAATTTAGCTTAGTAAATTAATATACATCTACTTAAGAAAAAGATTCTAAAACAAAAAAAATGGTGTTTTCTCACTTGATTTGGTATGGTCGTGTGAGTCAGGCAACCAACAGACAATATAGATAGTCTCATAAACTACATACTGTGGGGAAGGCAAAGAATACCTATTTTTAACTGACCATTACTTTGTGAAAATGATTCAGTGAATGCTCAGATGGAAAAAAAAACAAAACAAAAAAAAACAAACCACAACCAAACAACCCACTTCTAAAGAATCAATTAAATCAGTTGCTTCAGCAAACTCTCTTCAGGCTGTGATACTTGATGGGATAGACATATACATGTATTTCCCCCCTTCCCATACATATAACAGACTTGACACTCATCAAGACTTTAGATAAATGCAACAACTGGGTTAATTAAAAAAAAAAAAAAATCCTCTTTTGACCCCATAGTTACACACTTTATATGAACAGAAGTGAGAGCTGGGCTCACGCTCTGTGAGGGATTGCTAAGAAGCTGCACATCATCTAGCTCAGTACATCTTAAATTTGGATGGCCTTATCCTGAGCATACTCTGGTAGTGCAAGACACCAAAATACAGATTCTTTGAAATCAACTGATGTCACTTTGTTGAGCTGCAAGGTTGGGAAGCAGCGTGTAACTCCTGCAAGGACAGAAACTAATCCAAGAGTCTGAGGCGCAAGGGACACACATTACGGACTGGTAACACTGAGACATAAAAAAAAGACTGCAAGGTTTCAAAAAATAGGGGGGTTTTGCTGTACTCTTTGCTTCAAAACTGAGCGTGGTTTTTTGACAGGTCTCCTTCTAGAAGGGAATGCCATTCTAGAATTTTTGTCTACCTTTGAATGACCATGACCGCAATGTAATTTTTAAACATAATTTAGTATTTTATGAGATGCTTTTGAGGACTTAATATTCTCTGTAACTAACAAATACTTACGTTAACCTTTTCTCAATGGAATGCACATGCAAATGGTACTAGCTAAAGACATACCATTCATATATGTACACATTTAAAAGAGAACATTAAGGATGCTGCTACTAAGCATCATTTGCTTGCTTGCACAAAAGAAATACAGCACAAACGTTAAGCGCAAGCTTTTTTCCTGTCAGGCTCCTCCCTCAGTGAAGCTAAAGATATTCAAAAGTGGTTTGATTTCTCAAAAGTGAGGTGTATCTTCATGTCTTATTTTAATATATATCACTTAAATCACACAATAAAAAAAAAAAATTGATTTCCTAAAGGGCGATTTCTCTGACGCTCTCACATTAGAAGCTAGACTTCCCAGAAGCGTAACTACTGCGTCTTTACAACATTGCTTTTTAGATAAGTCCCAATTTCACGGCTAAGAAAACAAAGTACAGAGAAAACTAAGGGTAAAACCAATGTTATCAGCATTTTCAACAATATTGCATTTTAAAATAACTAAAGAATACTTTAAACAGTTTCATTTACATCCATGAGAACTGAGTGCTGCTGCATATTTAGCACATGGTGTCACAAGGCAGGCGCTCAAAACATGAGGCACATATGTTTATTGACCACCTTTTAACATTTTGATTGAAGTGACTTACCCAAAACCACGTGTGAACTGTATGGCAGATGCAGGAAGAGATTCCTGTCTGGCATTCAACTTCTATAAAAATGAAGCCATATTTCTGCAACCTCTTACCTCTTTCACTACTTTTCATATCCTGAATCAAATGAATTAAGAATCTGACAGGCAGCAACCTGGTTCACAAGGCAGACTAAACGCTCTCCTGCTCAACAGTCAAGTTTATCCTGCACACTTCAGGAAGAAGGTACAGCAGAAAGATGATACCTGATTTAAAAATATCACAGTGCTTACAAATTAGACATTCTTTTACAGTAAATAAAGTTGTTCGTGAATTTTCTCATGTTTGTGGTGTTCTTATTTATTTATTGCAACATTTTTAGAAATCAAAATTCAAGTGTTGAAAAAGCCTAACCATTTTATCTAGTGTAATTATAAAATTTCTAATCTAGGTCTCGAGCAAAGCTGACACCTTTGGGCTCACAAAATACATGAAGAACCAGAATATGAGCCAGCAGGTGAAAGCTTATCTTTTGCATGCACTGTCTGGGGCTCCCTTCTTCTTTATTCATAGCCAGCTTCTCTCTTCCACCCTTAAAAGCATGGGACAGCAAAAGAGCATGTCTATGACACTGCAAGTCAGCTTTCTGTTCTCTTTGCAAAAGAACTAGTTCTCTAAAAATGAGCAACAGAGCTCCCAGGCAAAAGACAGGCATGAGAGTATGCTAATACAGTAGAGAATAGCTTTCTGGGAACTTGTTATCAAACACGAGTGGATCATTTTATCAGAAACATTTCCAAACGTACTTCAGACTTAGGCAGACAACCAGCACTCGAAGTTTCAGATCAAACTTTTAAATTCTGCAAAGCTATAGGCAAGTGGAAACAAGACTTCATAATAGAAAGTGTTGAACTACCTCCTTTATCATTACTTTTTTCATCTAGACAATAGATCTATATTAAATGTGTGTACAAAAAAAAGCTTATCATTAACATAAACATACATTTTTTTTATTTAGGACACCATCGTATTTCAAGACTTCTGCACCGTAAGCTCTTTAACTATCATGGTAAGGTAGGCAGGCTAGACAAAAGCATGGCACAGCCATGGACCACATTTCACAACAGACAAAAGTTAAAAAACACTTCCTGCTACAATATTCCTCATAGCAAAATACAAGTGATGGCTCATTTTGAGCCCTTCCTGTAACATCTGGATATAGAACTATCTCATAAGACATATAAAGCCTGCATAATTGTGTATATGTGGGAATCACATATTACAAACAGTCTTAGAACTGGATTTTCCATTTCACTTCTTGAAACTATGTTCCATTCCTTAATGCTTTCCACTTTAGAATAGAATCCACTTTCCTAAATTTCCCGCAGACCAAAAGCTTGAAAACATTTGTAATTTAGTATGGAAGAGCTACTTTTGACAAAATTAAAGGGTTGGGTATGGTTGGTGGTGTGGGGTTTTTTCATTGCACAAAATTTAAGAAGTGAAGTAAAAAGCTGGCTTGAAACACCAAATCAAAAGCTAGGCAGCACACATTTTCGACTTAGCAAAACAGGCAGGAATAGAGCTGAATTTCTGTTTCAAAATAGAATTTAATTTTAGACACCTCTGTGTGGATGTTTCACGTTCAATGAATTGGCATTTTTAAATGGAGAAACATTCCATCAGAAAGTTTCCAACCGGTTTTAGTACTTACTTAATAGATACACACAAAATTTAATTCCTCTCCTTTCTCTTGTCTGTTCGGAATTACTTCCAGACACATCATATTACCTCAGGCCTCCATCAACTGCTTTTCAGTTGCAGAAACCTCTATATGTAAAAACTCCCTGCAGTATTATGGACATGAATATAATTCCATTTGACTTGTGACAGCCCTCAGTGGGCCACAAAAGCCTATTGCAACAAAGAATAACAATTAAAACATGGTCATATTTAACAAAACCAAACCCCAAACCAACAATAACCATGCATAAGATGATATAAAAAAAATAAAAAAAACCCAAACCAACACACTTTTTATCTTTTGCTGTTCTGTGTGTTCACAATACTGATTTTAGAAGCTTTTACCAGGTGCTAGGAAATTTTTGCCAGTATGTGTTCAAGTGAAATGACTTCCAAAATAAGAGACAATCTGGAGGTTAATAAAAAAACTGCCACCTTTATAAGTTTCCACAAATAATAAACTTAAAACATCAGATAACTTCCAGCTATCAGGTATTTCAATACTTCAGTTTATTGTGGGGTTTTTTTCTGAGGCATATTCAGAGAAATGGCTAAAAGGAACTGTAATGGCCTTCTGGGACAGGAAGACTAAGGTTTCTGTAAAAAATGTTAAATTAATTTTTATAGTGATGCAAAGTCAGGGAAGGGTTGTTAAGGGATGGCCTCTTGCCACAGGGTGGAGTTTTGTTTTGGTATCCTTTTAGAGTCTGCAGGTGTTTGGCAGGAGCTGAAATCAGGGCCAGCTGTGATATTTCAGCTCCGATATTTCCCTCCCCATATTTCTCAGAAGTGATGCATCAGGGTGATGTCTTACACCTGATGTACTCAACTTGTGTGGTATGACTGTAACTGCTTTGGGGGGGGTGGGGAGGAAGTACCACTGCATGGCTTTCATATTTATTTTCAGCTGGCAGCATTCATATAGTAAAATTCATCATCATCAATGGATTTAATCTGGTAAAACATCAGATAAAAAACAATTTATTAAACTGCCTATAGTATTTCTGGCTTGTTTTGTTGCTTCTCATATGTGCCAGCCATTTAATTAAAGTAATAACGCTGTATAAGAACTGTGAAAGAAATTACATTAAGAAAAACGGGAGGGTAATGTTTAAAAGAAAACAAAAGAAAAAAAACTTCAGTCCCCTCACCCAGCAAAGATCTTTGTTCTTTCATACTTAGCTTCAGTACAGTACGTACCTGGTTTTGTTTTATCTTTTGGGAGAATTTGAATAGTTTCTATTAAAAATGGTATTCTCTTTTAAGTTTGTTTTGTTTGGAAAACCTCAAACCACATTGTATTTCATACACATGTTCCCCAGGGTATGTTAAATGGGACCATACTGAGGTCACTAGTAAGTTTTTAAAACGTTTAAGAATTCCTTTAATGTTCGTGCTATCTTGGCCTGGTTAAAAGAACACACTTTTAAAAAATAGCTTGAAAAAGTTTGACTATAAAAAGCTTAATTAAAATAGTCTATACAGTACTTTTAAGAGTTTGTAAGAACTTTCACAAACATTCTTTCCTCCCCCACATTTTTAAGAAAATTGTTCCCCTAACTAGCAAATCTGCTCCTCTTTCTCTCAGCCTGTTTATCCATACATGCACAAGTACACATATACTTCTGTCCACAGACTGATTGACTTAGCAGTACAAATGCCTGTGGTATTCATTTTAACTTCACAAACGAATAAAAGAGTATAATCAGTGGGAAAAGTGGATGTTTCACTCCATTCATGGAAAAAACAGTACCACCTGGCACTCCAACTTAGCAAAAAAATTTCATGTTTCTTGGCAGCTCACTTGGAGTATGATTGAAGCTGTTAATGATATTAACAAAATGTCCTGGGATCAAAAATGTGTTGTTTTATCTCAGTTTATAGAAGAAGTTATACAAATCACTCTTGGCCTTAAGAGTTCTGAGGTCCTTTTAGTTAAAATAAAATAAAATTTGAAAACACGACCCACCTGTAGCCGACTACATTCCATTAAGCCATTTCAGCCACCTCTTTTACTCGTCTTTCCTATCTCCTCAGACTCACTTCCATTCCTCCCTTGCATTATTCCAACCCCCTCTCAGAATTTCTGTCTTTGGCTGGTACCAGCCCGGGGCACCCCTTGCAGCATTACTGACAGCTGAGCTGGCACATGCTTCAACGACTGTTGACATCCACGCAGTGGATCTTGGTCACTAATGGTGCCAGACTGCACTTAACAAGGAATGATGGCTGCATTACAGATACCAAATCCTTACGTCAAATAGGAAGACAACGGCAATAAAATGAAGTTAAAACATGGAATTGTGGTTAGATCCAATTCTGACGGTAACACCTAAATTGAAGAGGTTTAGCAAAATCTAGGCATTTTCTATGAGAGTTTGTATATATTGAAGTACCACCAGGTTTGGGTTTTTTCTGGAGTCTTTGCAACGGTTGAAAGCAAATAACTACGAAAGGCGCATTACTGCATTATAATAAACTCTCTCATTTTACATCACACTGTTTTTACTTGTTGTTATACAGTAAGGTTATTAAATTCACGCTGAGTGACATCTTTTCGAGAAATGCATTTCCTGATCTAAATCGAGCCCAAAAAACCCCCACCACGTTATAATGGGAGCACTGCAAAGAACGATTACAAATTTTGCATACTTAATGACTGAGTTGAGTTGAGCTTTACACATGAGAAAAATCTTGCTGTGGTTACAGTACGTTGTTGGTGGTGGGTTCTAGGTTCTCGCTCTTTTAACTGGGATTTCAAAGTGCAGAGGATGCCTAGATTATGGATTCTCAGGTGTTGCTAGACTTCTTCCCTAGTCTTAGACATAGTATCAGGGTGCTGTCATGCTTTTTGAGGCTTCAGAAACCAGAATTGCAGACTAGCTTATGAAAGAGCAAAGCTATATGCAAGCACATGTGTTTATCCCAGATGCATGCCACCTATACAGCAGCAGAAGGATGAGCAAGTGGAGGGAGACTGGGCATGGTACAACGGCAAAAAACTGCAGTCTAGAAGAAAAGGGAAAAACTTTGCTTGAACTATCCCTAAGCTTCTAAATCCAAGCTACGGATAAATGACTCGGGGCAATGAAGTCACCTGTGAAGGTCTGAAGTCTTCACCATCAAAATAAAAATTTCTGTAGAAGTTAGAAAAGTATACTTAAGAGGATGAGCGTACTACCCTCCAAATTGCTGGTCCGCTGGATGGCCTCTCCAATACGTAAAGGTGGAGTGGGGAGCTGAATTTCACATAAGTGATGTGAAGCAAGTATCTTGCCATAAGGGCAATACCTTAAAATACCAACACTTTTGCATATTTCAAGAAGAAGAGGAAAGAACTGCAGTCTTTTTTTTCCCCTCCCCTCAAACAGAACAATAACTGTGTGAAAATACTTAAGGCGGCCAGCAGCACCAGAAACTAAATAAACGTATAGCATGCAGCACTGCCACAAATACTGACATTTCATTTCCAATAGTAATAAGAGCACAGTGTCTCAGTGCCACTTATTTCAGAGAAGGGTGTAGAAAAGACAATGTTTTCAAGAAGTTTCATGAGGAAAAAAAATAGATCAGCTTGCCTCTTTAAGGGAAAATATTTTGAAAAACCTGCCATATGGTGGTATCTGACTGCAAAGCACTGTGATACCTTTTATGGAAAGGTTTTTTAATATTTAGGTGAATTCTAACAAAAGCAAGGTAACTAAGCTAACCTCTTTTCAATTTGGGAGGTAACGGCCATCCCACGACATACTAGGTTTTAAAAAGACGTCTCTTTCAGAGTGGGCCTGACTTCTTAAAATTCACAGCATCAAAAAAAAAAGCAAAGAGTATTTTTCCAGTGTTGCCCCAAGTACAGCCAAGTAAACCACGTTCTGAGTAAAACAGAGACTCTTGCTGTATGTTCTTCAAAGCCCAACCTTAATCCCTGCGAAAGTTATGAAGTGAAAAATTTGGCCCATGCATACTTTACAGCATGGTACTACATCATTTTAAGGAGAAAGAACATATTTATTTAAGAAAAAAAAAAAAACCTTCTTTACTTGCAAACTTCTTATACCGCCAAAAGTATAATAAACATATTTATAACAAACATATTTATTATAAATATATTCTCTTATGATACAGATTGTTTTGCCTGTTCTTCTTTCCCAAAGACTACAATCATATTCACAATCCCGACAAACATTTCTTGACAGTCGACATGGACACGTACAAAATTGGCTGCTTTTTATTTCCTCCAATGGCCAATCATTTTTCTGGTTACTCCATTAGAAATTAATTTAAAGGAGATTCATCACACAACAGAATAGCTGTAAAATACTCTGTTACAACATTCAAGATAGTATAATTCAGTTTGTGTTGGGCCCTTTAACCCATAACAAGCCAGAGGGTGACAAGAAGGGGAGGGATCAGGGAATATGCAAATATCATAACTCTACAGATACTCAAAAGTAAAAATATTTATTATACTTAAGTATAGATGCAATTCAGTGAAAGCGTTAATTTTTTTTTCAAATAAATAAATAAAAATCTGAAGCAGTCTCAGCCAGAGAAACCACCAGGCCAGGAAAAGGTTAAAATCTTTCTATATATGACTTCATTTTTCTGTTTCCAGTCAAAAAGTTGCCCATTTTTTTCAAACAGTATAGATTCTGGTTATCCATACTCCATATAGAAAATCAGTTGCTTGTGGGCAGCAACAAAGGTACTTTTCTGCATATTTATCTGACAAAAATGCAATTACATAATATATTACAGCTTCTTTCCATTTTACCAGCTATTTTTGAAAGACAGAGTCCATCCAAGGCATCGAATACCTATGGTTTAATGTATTATGGCAAAATCTGTGTTACCAAACATAGAATTCATTTAAGAATCTGTATTTATTTCTTATTATGCCATATTATTGGCTTAAACTCAATCCACCATATAACTTAATCCACCATATAACTCTCAAATCCCATTTTAAAGTAGCTGAAACCAGGACTGAGTGGCAGGAAAAGTGATCATTACTCAGCATTTGTAACACACATGTATAACACATAAAAAAGACTTGGTGAGAACCAACCTGAGGATCCGAGAATACTTGCTGCATATTGTTGATTGGGCCATATGGAACCCCACTACCTTCAAAGAGCTGCAACCATTCGATCGTTGCTTTTTCTGAAAACCTAAGAGCAAATAAGAAGCATGTGGTTTCAAGTCCGTGCTTTCAGATTCCGAAAAACACATAGTATGTCTCCGCCCTCTCTCACTGCTTTCCATACTCTTCCCCACTGATTTCTTCCCAGGCAGTGAATAACATGATAAAAATGTACTACACGTGTTCTTCAGAAATGCAAACCCCAAAGACGTAGGGCAAAGAACATAGCTGAACTGACTTCTATTTCTATCTGAGCATCTGAAGCAATCCAGCAATGATATAAAGCTAAATTTATCAGCAGTTTCAAATAAGGATCAATGGGTTTCCTCCAGTCCTTAATTACACTAACGTGCTTCACATTTGTTTTCTTTTATGTACATATTTAACAACAAAAAGATAGATATAATGCGGGTACGAGTCTAACATACGACACTGCTCACTAAAAGCTGATATAAAGCACCACAGCATTTTTCCTCCATTACATCCAGAACACATGTCAGGATTAAAAGCCACATTTTTTGGTCAGATAACAACATCTATTACATATTTATTTGTTGTATGATTGTACAACCTATCCTAAGGACAGCTGGTTCAGCGTATATATACACTCTGTGCCTACACTGGTGAACAGAGCTACACGCCCTTTTATCACATGCAAGAAAGTTCATCTTATTTCTTTCTAAGCATTCAAATCTGTATCTGGTAGCACCACTCTATTTCCCCTCTTTTGCTGGATACCTTTTCTTTCGTCTGCCCAGCAGAGTTACATACGCAAAGAAAACACACTGTTGAAGCAATACCAGTCATTGAGAGACGGTATTTTGTGCAGCCGTCTGGGATTCTAAATCAAAGGTGAACTTACTCCTATCTTAAGTTTCGTGAAGGTAAATAACACAGAGGTCCACCAGATTATTAGAAAGGAAATATCTACTTCGTGATATGTACAATATCTGTAAATCACAGTAGCTGGGATTTAAAGACCTGATGGAAACAAAATGAATAGAAACCTTGATAAGGGACACTCAGTTACTGGTATTCTGTAGCTCACCAGTTCAGAGTTCCTTAAGCATTATCCAGAACAATGTCAGTAACATTCGGCTTTACTTCTAGCACGTTACTATAAAACCCTTCCAAGTTTCTGAGAGAAAGTTAACAAAGCCCAAAAGCACAAAAAAAACCCACGCCTAAATCAGGACAAAAATCAAACTTTGTAAGCTTATTTTTATACATATGCAAAGATCGGCTGCAAAGTATTTCATGCTACTTTTAGACTAAAGAAAAAAACCAAGTGATGGTGACAAGTTACAGTTATATTAAGTAGACGGCATAGGTATGGATCCAAGCTTCACAGTTAATGTCTTTCTCCCTGTGCAGGAATGACTTCCCCAAGCTTTGAGGGAATAAATCCTGATACCAAATGCATTTTGCACTCCAAATACATAGGAAAATACACAAGTTTTGCACTGCTGTTCCTCAGAAATAGAAGCTTTACTACTGCTGAATACACATGAAGTTAAGAAATAATGCCAGTAAAAACAGAAGGAGCAATAATACAGAAAAATCAGAATAAAAGGCTTTAAAAGTGCAAAAGGTATTATAAAATTAAGCTTCACTTCTGAAGAAAACAGACATAAGATTATTGCACTCCTCAATTATACACCTCATTGAATATTAAAGTTATTTCATGGCAAAGATGTAGTCAGCCATAAAGAAAATGCCACTCTTGGACACATCTAGGGTCCGTTTAATTTAGTACTCTATTGCTAAACCATACTTAGGTACTTTACAGGAAACTGGGGGAAAAAAGTTAACTACAGAGAGGTAAATAACCTTCCCTCCTCAGTGATTGCAGCCATTAGGAAAGGATGAGTTTAATTCAAAATATAACTTGTATTTCCCTTCAGTACTCTGTTTCACAACAATTGTCATAATCCATACATTCTTGTTATTCATAGCCTTCTGTTAATAAGGTTTGGGGCTCAAATTACTGAACAGTGTAAGCCTCATTCACACAAAAAACTGTTTCCCATCAGTTATTGGTGGTATTTATACAAAACTGTGCTGATTCTCTGCTAGCAGCTGAGCCACTTCCCTCCTGACACACTTCATAATTCATGGACCACTAAGTCCCTTTTTATAAGTTAAAAGCTTTTTTCAGCTACTACTTTTTCTGACACCTCAACCTCCACTACCATTTAATTTCTCACAGAAGACAGCACATCTACAAGAGAGCTCTTGGACTCAGCATCATAACCATGGTGCTGAAGACCATCACTAATTCTTAATATTTTTATTAACATTCCCTTGATCTATTAGTAATGAATAAGCCCTGCTATGTTATGTTCCTCGTACTTCTTTTGAAGAAAGAGTTTATAAATATCCGCCCGAGTTTAAAAAAAGAACAAACAACTTTTGGATTTAAAGGACAGTCTGAAAATGAAGTCTTTTCAAGGAGAGTGTCAATTATCTACATCTGTATAATCAGTATGCTACCTCCTGACGTCATGGTAAATCTGAATAATTTTCAGGACATACATTCTTCTTCAGTAACATTATTATGAGTGACTCAATAAGGTGTATTTCTGAAATTTTAGCTTCTGCTTAGATTTTTCCTTCCTATGTAACAGACAAAAAAAAAGTTACCACAGTTTTGTAGAAAACAAGCGGTGTTCTGTTTTAACAAATATTTGTTTTGAGTGGACCTAACAATTGTCTTAGTCTTCCTTATTAATTTATTTATTGGTGGTTGGAGAGAATTCCTAAAAGCCTTAAATTCAATCAAAGACATAAAATCCCACATGCCATCACCCTCAAAGGAGACACGCAGCATTTTCTCTTGAAATTGAAACTCTTGACCTAAATCTGCTGCAGAATAGCTTCCTTTATTTGTGGTAAAAAGAGGCTGTTGAGAGTGTATTGTTAAGCAAACTGTTCAAAAACAAAACAGAACACCACCACTGCCAATAAAGGTCTATTATTCAGATTTTGAGAGCAACAGCATGCAACTATTCGGTTCATTCAGTTGTGTTTTATATATTAAAATATCTGTTGCATTGCATTATGGGAGAAACACTGTTTCAAGATGTGATAAAAAATAAGGAGTGAATAAAAAAATGCCCAAGTTTACATCTCTGATGTCAGCAGCACAAGCTGCATAAACTTTGAATTTTATTTTTTTTTGCTAGCCTGTATCATTCCCTCCATTTAAATATAATTTTTAATAGCACTTACACAAATAAATATAAGTTCTCTTTATAGCAAAGGGCTGATGTTTAGGTTGCTAGGTATCAACTGATACCATGCTCAGCACTCCAAAATACCGAGTAAAGACCTTCAAGAAAAACTTCCAAGAGAAGTTAAAGATTAAATTCTCTCCTGAAAACGAAAAGTTCTATCAGCAACAATATATCTACAAGGCCTGGCCCGTCTTTTTCCCGTTAACACTTGTTTCAAGTGCTTTGATATTGTCTTTTACAAATATCCTACTTAGAATATAATATATTTTTCTTAACTGAGAAATTTACAACGTCATCTACTGCCTTTCAATGGAGAAAAAAGTAATTTTTCTATACACATATAAATAAAATGACTGGTGGAAACATGTACAAGGCTAAACAATGGTCCATCTTCCAAACTTATGCTAGAAAAACAGCATCCAAGACTGTACAGCATCTGAACTCTGAAGCATGACATTTGCAAATACATCTTTTTCTGTCCACGGAACCTCAGTGATACTCAGTCACTTCAGGAGAGCTCAACCATGCGATTCACACTACAGCTTCATATATTTCCACGAGTCCCTTTTCCCTCTGAAATGCTCCATCTGCTGTAGATATAATCACATAAATGCCATTTAAAGTAGCTATGATTTATTTGTAGAATAATTTTAAATCTGTACCTTAGTTTTCTACAATTATTGCCAGTATTTTAGAAGTTCAAAAAAAATAAATCTACTTTGTACTGAACTAGAGTGTGGCGTGAAGCTTGAATGCAGGCCCTTTACGAAAGCACCTCTGAAAAAAGAAGGATGTGTACCCCTATAGAGAACAAACCCGCTGCTAGGACCTTTACTGCAAAGCCTATACTAAGGCTTCCTTCACTAAAAGAGGTAGTAATCTCCATGATGTCGTATTTGCATTTGAAGCAGTAGTTTAAGCCTCGTCTGCATTGAATTACACAGCACTCATGAAGCTACTGAAGTTGCAATATTGAAATGAGGCACCAGATTCTGAAACATTTAACATTAAAGATACTACATGCTTTAAAATATTATAAGAATAGAAAGTGTAGCATGAGCCGAACTAATTGAAATGTTATTTCATGGGAAGAAATACAGCTAAATATATTTTCCCTCAATTCATAAATCTAGCAGGCACCATTAAAAGAAAAACTCTAAATTTAAACTATACACTCAGTAAATTAATCAAAAAACATTACAGCACAATATAAGAAATAGCTTCCAAATGTCCAAAAATTAGATATTGGATAAAAAGAGTTTGCACCTTATTTCTTTACACAAACCACAAGTGTAGTTTTGCTTTTTAACAAGCAAGACCCAAATGCCCTTCTGCTTTCTAACAAATTCTAATAAAAAAGGGGAGAATGGATCATTAATCACAAAAAAAGAAAGTGTCTGCTTGACTTGCACAAGTTGGATGAAATGGCTTTAATGAGTTAGAAACATACCCGAGTTCTATTAAAATGTACTAAGTTTCTCATCCTGTTAATCCTGTAAAAAGGAAATGAAGTTTACAAATATTCTTTCAATGAAGTAAAGGCTTCTAAAGCATGAATTAATCAGCTCTGTGTGCATTCTTTGCATATATCCCATTTTCTATGTTTCCTAGGAAACCTTCAATCATTGCTACATCTTATCTGGAAAGGCATCCATGTTTCTCTGAGGGATAAAACCATCCAATTCCATACAAAGTAAGTTTAGAACAACTACTGAAGAAAAATACTGCTCTTTTCTATAGGAAGCTTATGGCAATTAATTTAGAGAAGTAATTTGGACAGCTACCAAATGCAGATGGAACAGCAACATCTAGGATTAGTAATAGCTTTTTACATGCAGTCAATCACAAAAACCTTCTCTGTTCTTGCTGAAGCCCACAATAGCATTCTTGTGTTTTCTAGCACAACCCGGATTTGCATTATGGTTTTTGCATTGGCTTGTTTTACCAACAGTCTATTTACTTTCAAATTTCTACAGTATTTTCCTCTCTTCACTACTAATCATCTTTTTAAGGGTAGTTAACTCAGTAAAATAGTTTGTACAGTTTCTTACAGTAGCATCTACGAAAGAGACTATACAAAATAAAAGTCATATAAAAAAATTCTTTGAAAAATTCAAGTAATGGATCATTATCCCTTAGTGTACAGTAAATCTACAATTAGAGCTTTCAAAATGAATACTACGGTATTTACTCAACAGCACCTCTACATTAGTGTCTAATTAGTCTCCTCTTGGTTACTGATTAATCCCTCACCAAACCATAGCAGACCCTTAAAATCCTTGCAATCAACATGACTGTACTGACATGTTTTGCTGATGGATATGTCAACTACCTTAAAAGACATCACATATAGTAGACTGTAAGTGGTAGCTACATAAATTACAGTCCAGACATTTGTAGGTACCACAAACCTACCCTGAAACTTATTTTAAAATTTCTGTGTACTTTAAGTACACAGAATCACAGAATGGTTCATTTTGGAAGGGACCTTAAAGATCATCTAGTTCCAACCCCCTGCCATGGGCAGGGACACCTCCCACTAGACCAGGCTGCTCAAAGCCCCATCCAGCCTGGCCTTGAACACCTCCAGGGATGGGGCATCCACAATTTCCCTGGGCAACCTGTTCCAGTGCCTCGCCACCCTCACAGTAAAGAATTTTTTCCCTGATATCCAATCTAAATCTGCCCTCTCTCAACTTGAGACCGTTACCCCATGTCCTATCATAACACTCCTTAATAAAGAGTCCCTCCTCATCCTTCCTATAGGCCCCCTTTAGATACTAGAAGTTACCAGTTTAATAGAACTATTAACAAACCTTCACCTTTTTGTGCAGAATTTGTGCTAGAGATGAATATACATTCACATTCCTTTTTTGCATGCTGTTTTAAAACCCTATATGATTTTTTTTAAAGAATAGCATACCAGAGAGAAACAAACACAGTCATACTGTAAAATGTGTTTCTTATGGCTCCTGAGTAGTAAAATCCAGCATGTTCCAGAACTAGTTCTTTTTGGATTCAAGTAACTTTAGACTACGTACATTAGAAACCTACTCCTTTTCCCAAGCCTTCCTCTCTTTTTCCTCAAGGAAGCAAAAAGACTGTAACTTCTATAATCACGCCAAAGGAAGTGCAAATTAACAGAAAATCAGCTAGGTAAACACACATCAGTAAAAGCACATTGAGAATAATGGAAAGCCGTATTGATTGAGCCTTTTGTTGTTCTTTGTCTTTTAACTACTCAAGGGTAGTAAAGAGCTAACAAGGGTCAGGTCAAAAAGCTCATTCCAAAATCAATAAAAAGATCTCCCTTGATTTCAGCAACCCTGTAGCTAGTAATGTATGTCATCAGAAAAAAGATAGCAAGTTTCTTTCCAGGAAGGATCTTGAACTTCACACATGCATTAACACACTTAGAGATTTATTAAACGGTGAGAAGGAAAAAAAAAACAAAAAAAAAAAACACACACACAGAAAATACACATTAGCTTACCCAGTCCAAAAATCAGATGCTTGAGACATTTTGGATCTCCCTCAGTTGCACACATAGAAGCCAACAAAAAACTAGTAACAATTTAAAACAAAGCATTTTAAAGAAAACTGTAGCAATCTGGTAGATGATGCCCACACAACTCAACCATCTAGGCACTGATGGTGAGGTAGATGACTGGGGAAGGTAAACCTCACCAGCTGTGCCACATTGAAGTCAATTATCTTTCAAACTTCAGACACCTGCCTTGCTGAAGCAGTAAACAACCAGATACTCACTCCTGTAATGTTATCAACAGCAACTTCAGTCTGCAAGGCTCTTAGTTTAGAAAAAGAAACGATGGGGATGGAGAAGGAGATTGACAGCGACTGGGTGTGTCTCAACAGGCGTGAATTTAACAGTGCACCGCATCAGGAGATGCAAACATTTTACAATACGCTTTCCCCTGTAGGTGCCCTCCTCTTCTGTTACTAGGTGGAAACAATTTAGCAAAGATCTCATTAACTGAGGATCAGGTTCCTCTGTGCTTCCTTCCTGCTCCTTCCTTTTCCCCTCGCACTTACATACACAACATGCAGCTGTGGTGCACAATCAAGAATAAGGAATTTAAAATACATGTGCTAGGAACAGAAGTTCCACTCTGAATTGTTTCCAGCTCTAACACTTCTGATTTTAAGTCTACAATAATTTAGCTGTAACTACAGGAGCACTAATCATGATGAATTTGTGTTCTTTATTATGTGAGCTGTTTCCCTTTAAAGGCTGCAGTTCCCCTTCCTCCTGCACTCACACAACCCCACACACTCTGTTCTGTCTTAAAATGTGTCTACATTACTGAGGTGAAGGGTAGGATTAACATTCAGCTTCTGGCGTAATTTGAAGGAGGTGGTCAACAGATTAAGCCCCCTTCCTCAAAGCAGCTTCTCTTAAAAATGGCATTATACCAGCTTTTGCACAGATGCATCTCAAATTTCATGCGCACGCTGTATGTCTTGACATATGTATGCATATATACACATACGTATGTGTATGTACACACACATACAAAATAATCCACATTGTGCCTGGTTACTATTCTATTCCAGAGGAAGCAAAGGTAAAAGTGGAAGGGCTGTGGGGGGGCGGAACGGAGCAACAATTAAAACTCGGTTCTCGTGGATAGATGTACATCTAACGCACAAACCAGAGGTTTCCACTGGAAACATAAAAACCAGAGCGCTCTGTAGTCTGTCAGTTCTCACATGAGCTGGGAGTCTCAGGGGCCTCTGTAGTAGCCATTGAACTTGACCTCCACCCAGGTAGGGTCATTTTAAATTTGACTCTTGGCACACACCCAAGAAATGAAGGCATTCGGAGGCAATTTGCTTTTGTCAGAGTTCTGCTTTAATGTCGTTTGGAGAAAATGTCACCTAAATAAAAAGGAAGATACAGAAGGCACCAAAACTTCCTTTTTTTGTAAAGCAAACATAGTAGATGTGCAAGCATTAGCAGTGGAAGAGAAAGAGGAAATAAGAAGCTGGGGGAGCCAGAGGAAGATGATGGGGACAAGGAAAAAAAAAAGGTAGCAGGACAAGGACCAGAGGTGAGAAAGGAACAACATCACCAGTAGCAAAGCAAGTACAAAATAACCCATAGGCCTATATCCTTCTTGCCTGTGAATATCCTATGACCCAGTGGTCCTTGCAGCATTGTATTCATCTCCTCTTAGAAGACCGAACTGAAAAACACTCCCCCTCTCAAGAAGTCTGGGACCAGTTTCTGTAATTCCTCCCTTTTGCCCCAGTGTGAGAGCTGGGTCTCTCGGAAGCAGCGTAACACTCCAGAGTGGTCTACCTTTCAGTCCCTTTCACTGACATCTGACAGTCGATATGGATATGTGAATTTATCCTCCCCTACCTGCTCTCCCCCTTGCCCCCACTCTCTTTAGTGTGTACTCTACAGAGGGAATTGAGATGTTGTAAGCAGACAGCAAGCTGGGGTGAAGAGCTAAGGACAGATGTGCTTCACTCCTCATTTCTGTCAGAGAAGAGAGAGGATGAGAAAATTCTTTCCGAAATGAATGGAGCAATTCACACCTCTCGGAGCTGTTGTTTCAAGCTACATTTATGTCTCAAGCCATATTCATCTCCATCTTGTATTCTCACTCAGCTCAGGACATCGGACTCTGATGAATAGGTGATTTCACACCTTTCTGAAAAGTCTTCTGTTTAAAGGTCAATTTCTTCTAAGTGCTATATAATCCCCATGCTTATCTAACTGCCTTGAAATCTGGCACGGTTACTGCAGGTGGTGAGCAGAATTATTGATCTAAATTAGAGGTCATTTGAGTCAAGAATTCCCAAGATACAGCCTTTTAAAAAAAAAAAATAGCATTCCTTAACATTGACCAATTGCACCAATGTTTCCTTTGTCCACACACCTAGAATAAAACTGTGGCCAAAGAGTCTCAATTGCTTAACATTTACCCTAGCACAAGAAAGGCATCAACTGTCTCCTTGGTATTCAGAGTTCAGATGTTTTTAAAAATTTCAGCTCGACACATGCAGTGAATTAAATGCTCAAGACTTCAGGGAGTTCCTGACCCTTTGAGTGGGTCTGAAAATCTCCTTCTATTCCTAAATAAAACTTGGAAAATCCTTTTCCTTAAGAGGAGGAGGTTAAGAATCTTCTTCATGTGCTTATTAAGTGCTCAGAAGTTAGGCATGAATTGCAGTTAATCCACTTTGAAAATTAAGAAAAATAGGAAAAGAAAAGGTAAGTCATACCACTGGAAACAGGTCAAAACAGATAGGATGAAGGGGACACGTTATATAGGTCAATGGAAGCCTACTCTAGGCTCTGGTGGGACCTTGGCTCAACAAGATTATAACAGCACCAGCAGCTTGGAAAAATATGCATCTACCTACTGTGCAACAGCAGTGATATATGCGAGCAACAAGCATCAAGTATCTGCCATACAAATGGTGCTTAAAATACCAATGATTTAGTGGAACAGGAAGGATGTATAAACTGAAAATGGCAGCAAAAGAGGTTGGGGGAAAGGGAAGGAAACACAACTATATATTTCCTCTCATATGCTTCTAGTCACCATAATTACTGTTCAGACATAGGCCATATCTGTGAATCTCTTCCCTGGCCTTATCAGCAGCAACACTCAAAGGATTCCACTACAGGACAATAATTCCCTTTTATGTGTCCAAGTTTGTAGAAAAGAGAAGGAACGTTTAGGAATCACCAGATTCCTACACATAGATGCAAATTTTCACCTGCTTTTTACTGCTCAGCCTAGCACACCAAACAAGTTTGCTGACTTTTTCCATTGCAACATCCCTGGAAAAAAAGCTACTTTGCCTCAAGTCATATGCAACCTGCCTGGCACAGCACCAAAATGAGACAAATGAGACATGGATGAATGGCCTGACTAAATCTTTAAAGAACTTTCATGTTCCCTTTTGCCTTCTGCCACACAAAGGATGGGCTCATCTCAACAAAAGCGACTGTAGTGGAACCCATGTCAAAAAAGTCACAACTCTTCTAAACTGCTCCAGCGCATGTCTCCACAGATTCATTGTGAGGTGGATAGCAGTGTACATATAGTGAGTGAATGGGAGTGTCTGCAGGTGTTTCTACCCAAGTAATGCACCTGAAGTTTATATGTTCCATGTGCTCAAAGCTGCAATACTATCAAGCAATCAGTGATTTAATTAAGGTATTACTCAGTGAAATTTTGCCATTACTGTTTTGTCATTTCCTTTCATTTCTCAAGGGCTGACATTTTTCAGCACTGAGAAAGTATTCATTTTAATTCTCTAAGTAACTTCAAAAATGAACCACATATAATTTTATAAACAACTGTGCATTAGTGAATAAAAGCAAAGTTACCGTGGAATGTGTATGAAACGTATTCAACCTCCATTAGAATGCCAAAGGTGTTTGTTCCAGCCAGTGTTTTAAAACTGAACACCAGATGAATTCACAATAATATGACATAACAGAATGCTATTGGAAACGTCTACTCCAAAAGCGTGTATACAGTCCCATTTGTACTTGCATATAAATTACACAGAAATTCAGCCTAAATGATGCTAATAAAACAGAACATAAACTCTGACAAAAAAGACATAAAGCAGTAATTGAAAGAGCAATGAGGTAATCTGATGAACTAATAGCTACAGATATAAAAACAAATTAGAATTCTGGCAATTCATTCAAACAACTGTTTCTTGAACTTTATCTTCTTATTCAGGTATTGTCCATTAAAAAAAACCAAACAACTGCATTCAAAATTAACCACAAGCAACAAGCCGTTAAGTAATTGATCTGTGGATGGCAAAACAGCACTCTCACAGGTACCAGAGTACATCAGATAAATGCCATATTAAATTAAATGAACTCCAAGTAATAAGTCAACATGAATCAACTTTGAAACTGAGATTAAGTGTCAAGAATGTAAGAGCTCAAAAGTAGGTCAAAAGATAATTATTCCCTTTCAGGGGCTTAACACTTGTCAGAAGAGTGGGTTCATCTGTGCCATCACAATACATTTGTTATAGGAAGGCAAGTAAAAGATAAATTCCGAAAGTTCATCATGAACTCTTGTACCATAATTATTTGAAAATCCAAAGTCACCTGGTACTTCAATATTTCATCGGGAGCAGGACACCTGAAAATGAACAGGTAAGACAGAGACAAAAGTGCAACAGGAAGAGGCAAAATCACTCTCTCTACAGTCTTTAATGCAAAGTGATTCTGGTTCTCAATATCCAAAAAAATGTGTGGGGTTGAGGAGGGGCAGGAGTGCGCTGCTGAAACTTGTTTCTAAGATAGAATGAAAAGAGGAGGCATCTGACTTCATTCTCCTAAAAAGAAAATAATTGCCTGAATAACGGTTACGCATTTGTTGACAAAGACTCATAAAGGCCAAGTGTCAAAAAAGATAGTGTGACTTTTCTTGAATCATTGACAACTCGTCGCCTGAAGTATGAAGTGTTGGTGAAGCCACCTTTGCATAGCTTAACACAGATTAGTTTTTTTTCTAGTGCTATATAAGTTATGATAAACTCTAACTCCTCTCCACTAAACAGAAAAGCACTCCACAGAAATAAGGCCTTCTCAAACAGAATGAGGAAGATAACTAAGCTATTTCAGTCTCTCAAATAAAGGTTTCCTGAGCTTCCTCGTAAATAATTTTTAATTAAAGTATTTAATAGGATGAGTCCCATGCAGAATACTAAGCATATATCCTTTTGATTTCAAAAGGACTGACCAAGGGAGAATTTGGGCCACAGAGTACAATACAGAACCAGCGGTGAGGGAGTAGCATCAAGTGGGAACTCTCTTGGATGCATCAACTCTCAGTGAAAACCTTAAAATCCCAGTCACAGCAAAAGCAAACAACGCTCCAAGCATTTTATTTTCAGGAGTTACATACATCCAGGAAAGCAGAAAGCACTGTTTGTTTCACTAAAATTCAAGTTAATGGTTAAAAATAAGTTAAACTGGTTTCTGAAAACTTGAATCTGTTGCCTGGCTTCTTGCTAGTCCACACTGTAGTCTGTGTGCAAAAGGCAATATATTTTACAACAGTAAGTGTTCTCAATACTTTTTTTAAAAATTAAAATATCTCAAAAGAGTAAAGTAAAATTTTCACATGATGAGAGCTTCTTATACATGACTATTTGCATTAACAGATGAAATGTCATCTCTTCTCTTTTAATTAACTTACCGCATTGACAATATATCAATAAGTTCTTTTCTATTCTGGACTCTGAGTGTATTAGTTTTGTATCTGGAATCCTTACTAACTTCAGGCAAATTCAGGATCTAAGTAAAAAGAAAGGTAAGTAAGAAATGTGCTTGGCAGGAGATATTTATATTGCTAAGGAAATTCATTACCGATTTAAGATAGCCTTACAAAAATCCTTCTCATTCACCTTTTAATATATATTAGAAAATTAAGAAAAGATAATGTCTCCTGGTTAATGTTACATAACAAGTACAGAAAAAGACAGAAATTAAAATAAAGATCCAAATCTTAGTTGATAGCTTTCACCATTAGCTAGGAGAAATTCTTACCGTAGAACACTAAAGAGTTTGTAAATTATTACCGTGAGGTTGGAGAGATCTGTGGGATTGTCCTGCATTAAATTATATGTCACAGAATAAGAAATATGACTGTACTTCATATGCCATACTGAGAAAAGCTATGTCTAAGAATATTTCTTTCCACTTCAGTAATTTTTGTCAAAAAGGCAAAAAAAAAGAAGAAGGTGTTTTTCTACTGAAATGTCATTGTTTTTCTTTATGATTTCTTCCAAAAGAATTAATAAAGAAAATTGGTGGTATAACCTCCAAGAAAGGAGAAATATATCTTCTCTATCTACCTCCCACCTGGCACATTAGAAATTTATCCATCGTGCAAAAACAATGTGAACTATACTATAAAGGGAATTAAATGTGGAGAATAAGTCTTAGAATTTTGTAGAGGCATTTACGAGACAGAGTAGCTGTGTGGACAATCAACACTTACTATATAATTTATCTATTCATGCCACAATGTATTTATGTAGAACATAAATAAACAGAATGAGTTGTACTTTCCAAATTTAATAAAAAAAAATCCCAGTAACATCAACTACAGAGGAAGACAGACAGGAAGCTTACAAAGAAAGAGACTGTCTTGTATTCTTCATGTATTTTTAATCACTAACACACTCTCAAGATCAATTTTACTTATGATGAATCTTATAATCATTCAACACATGCTTCATTTTTTTTACAGAGCTATTTCCAAGATGGCTTACAAAAAACCAGTACTAGCTCAAAGCTGATGTCCCTATAGCCCATCACCCTATTTCAGGATAGTCTGAGGCTGAGTGCTGATGCTTAGGAAGAGCTAAAGAACAGGGCTAGTAGACATGGTACTTCCTTAATATTCATCCAAGCTCCAAACATCTTTAGATTAGGGCTTTTCTGAGTTGGAGCGGTTTCCTATCTAGTTAGTGATCCTCAATGGATTTTTGTCTTATTAACGTGTTCACTCACTCCTTGAATCCATATGCCTACGTATTATCACACATAAGTGATACATAGGCAGGTGTCAATCTCTCCGATATTTGCCTGAAACCTAAAATTCGTCTAATTCCTCTGAGATTGGTTCATTCCAAGGCCACTATCATTTAATGACTCCTCACTTTGCTGGAGTGAATAAGGATATGGCTTCCCTTCCAAGCGAGTAAGTGTCGATGACTTAAAACCATCAGCAAAATAGGTATTCTTTCAACAAATAGTTAGAGATATTCAAAACAGACAATCACCCTTGACGCAGTTGTCACCTAGAGTGACAAAACTAAGCACAGAAACCAAGGCATCGGTATGTTAGAACAATGACCGTATTACTTAAGTTTTCTGCAGATGGCATCTGCAAGGTAGCATAACACATTAACTAGCATCTTCCATCAAAACTTAATTCACAGCACATTTTCTTTTCCTTCTATGTTTACACAATCTGGTTTATGAAAATCGTAACATATCATAATCTAGCTTTAGAAAGGTTCTTCACCTATCTGAAAGTTTAGCAACAATATTGCTAGCCCCTTAAAATTATCTCCTCTTTTTAATACTGCTATTTTGGAGTTACAAACCAGTGCTTTACAGAAAAAAATCATGCACAGTTGTTCAAAGTAAATGATAGTGAATACCTATTTATGAGAGCTTAAAAACCCAAGAAATTAATCAGAAAACTATGGTTCCATTTGATGAGTTATGTGAAAAATGATCATATGGAGTTGCTCACTCTACTGTTTTAATTAACGTTACTGACTTCAGCTTTAACTTAATGTCCATCTGTTGTAAAGCTGCGTGTCTATATATGTTCTTAATTTTTTGTGACTAACAAATGCACATTTGAGAAGTTATTCATTAATGTACCATTCATCTTTCTGCATCACACTGCCAATGCTATTTTCTTTATATCACTGTGACCACTTGGAATGAAACTGCCATTCTCCATTTCTAGGCCTCCTTCAAGATCCAAGATGCACATTTCAAAGTTTACACTCTCGGTATTTTGTCCTCCAACACTAGCAAACCTGTTTGTACTCTCCTTTGCTGTACATAAAAGCTCGGTCTTCTGAAAAATCTTGCTCAGTATTCCTATTTAGACTAAAGCAGGCACACATCAGGATGCACTTTTGTAACACTTGACTATGAAATGCACTTCAGCCAGCAGCGTTACAAACTTTTTCTGCAATTATCAAAGTCCCCAAACAGGCTACAGTTAGTTGTCATTGATTTTGAAAATATCACAGTGAATTATTCCAGTTTTTTCTTTCTGCTTGCCTGAAAAGATACGGTTGAAGCAGAATGTTTGCAATTGTTTACAGTTTGAGCCAGCTGTTACATCTCTAGAGAATGTGTCTTCAGGGCAACAGCTTCCATACAGCCTGTATTTTTAGCACCAGCTCATCTCGGAAAGGTTCTCTAATAGCAATTCCAATGTTTGAATTAGTGGTCTCTGTATTTACTAAAGGTTCACTAGGGTGTTGCGGGCCTTCCTGTAATAAAGTCCTCTTCCTTTACTGGCTCTCCCACTTCATGGTATTTTTAGTTCCAAATCACCTTTGACTTAGCACAGAGCATACCACTAAAGGGTTTCACAGCATTGCACTGACTTCCACATCACTCCATTTCTGGGCAATTTAACAGGCCAAATCCATGCTACAATAAATTTTTAGAGAGACCATTCTTTTTAACAACAAATGTGCTAACTGGTTTATGGAAAAATCTAACCATTATCCAAAACTTGAGCTATCTTTTCTGATTTTTTAATTCATTTGAAATGCAAGCAATCATCATTCTTCTGTGTTTTGTACCTCCTACTTTCAATTCTAGAAATTTATAAGGATGAAACAAAAAACCATCAGCCTGCAGATTAGGGCCAATATATAACTCATTTAATTTTAGACCTACAGATTCTGAGGTAACACAAATCATAGGAACGCTGCCTCATCTTCTGGGGGACCATTCACTCCTCACTAATTACAGAGGGAGTGTGTAACAAGTCACACAGTCTCTCAGCTGCACCCTAAAGTGAGGTGAACACATGGTCTGAATTTTTAGTGCCTTCTAGCTCACACCATGGTGTCAGAACGTACTGAGACAGATCTTCTGCTCTGCCTTACTGAAGGATGGCAGTATGACCAGCATTTGGTATATAATTCTTCACTTCAGGTGATAAAGCACCAAGAAGACATTCACAGCCGTGTCCTGGGACTTTCTGGAAAGATTTCCCTTATGAAACAATGAGTCTTTGATACAACTGAGTTGTGGCAGGTAGACACTTATTCAGTCATCGCTGTTCATTCATGTTAAGATAATGACCCAACTATCGTGGACAGACACTTGTATGAAGAAAACCCACTGAGAAAACTTTGAAGAGGCTAACTTGCTATCTGTTAAGAGAGCCCATTCAAACAAACGAAACCAGACCCCTCCAGATAGCAAGGTGGGGATATGCAGCCCGAACTGCAGTGAGAGAATCACAATTGCACTTCTCACTACATATTCCAGTTATTAGTTGTGAACATCCATGAAAATGTGGAATGTCTGACATGAACAAATGGAGGAAAATAATGCTCAATTTCTTGAGGCTGCCAGCTCATTTAAAGTGTGATTAATTTAGGCTAAAAATGCAAGTTCCCAGAGAAAAACCATAATGGCAGGAAAAAGGTAGAACTCTAATTTTAAAAAGTGCTGTCTAATGCTATATGCAAAACTTCTCTTGTCCCAGCTTATGTGTTACTGGGTCTTTTGTTTGGAATGTTGCTACACTTTATTTAAGAACAACTGTTTCCCTACAACCACTCCTTCTCTCTTAAAATGTATTCGCTGTCCAGGGAAAAGCAATTCCAGGTATTAAAAGAACACAAAAAGAGTATGTGAAAAATCCAAAACTATTCTACAACTTTCCAAGCTACCCCCTGTGAAAACAGAATTGCCAGAGTCATATTCTGTCACTTCAAAATAATGAAGATACCAGATTTTGAAGGCAGCAGTCCTATTTGAAGATTTGTTCTTCAATGTCATATCTCTGCACCACTCTAAAGTGGTGCTATAGATATATATATATCTATCTATATATACAATACTATAATACTTTTCTAAAGAGTCCACAAGTTTCCCTTTGAGCACAGACCAGCACATACTAGTGTTAGAAAGGACTACGCACTCAGCTACTGATCAAGCTGCCACAAGAACCATCCATCCCCCAGCTTTGCTTTGTTAACAGATCTGCCTACCATGTATTTTTTGGAGAAACAGTGTCACATTTCTTGCTGAAAGACACCGGTGTGACTTCCATGACATTCACCATTCCAGAACTGGAAGGTTGTTAGCTTGTTCATCTTTTAGCTAATCAGCTGTGTAGCTGCACAGACTTCAAAAGGGGTTCACCACCCACAAGTTTGGGTATTGGGGTGTTCTGAATACAGAGGCAAAGCACAGAACCCGTATCAGTCCCCTAAACTACCAGCCAGAGCCCCAGGGTTACAATTTATACTCATTACTTATTTTCACAAAAAAAGGGGAAATAAGAAGCAATCAATAATTATTTTCCTAGTCAGAATGGAAACTATGACATATTTCTGTACTGTTGCCTAAGAGACCATTACCTTACACACAGTGACAAACTGCTGATCATTTCCAGCTCCCACCACGATGTAGCCATCCTTAGTCTTAAAAGCCTGGAAAAACAAAGATAGGTGATAAGCTGCAACTAAACTATAAAATATTAGCACAAAATATTAGCACATCTTTTGAGTGAAAACTTTGTAAATAATGTTCAAATTACTTCCTTAAACATTTCCATTCAGACCCAATATCTAGTTCTCTAGAAGTGGCTCAAAGTCATCCACAAGGAAGGATGTGGCCCTTTTCACTTTTCTAGAGTTCTTCTAGAGTTTTTATAGAGTCCAGAAGTTACCTTGGTTGATACCTTATTTGCTGAAAATGTGTCCTGAGGCAGCCCGAAACTTTGCAAATGTGTCCCACACTCACAGGGACTGAGAAGGATTTACCAGGATAACACTTACTTGCCAGGAGTTAGTTATTCAGCTTCCCCCTTAGCCTGACTGAGAGCAGACAGCTGCACTGAGGTGTCATAGACCATGACCAAATACACCAAAAAAAAAATAATTGCCAAATAGCAATGACAAGTTAGAGACTCCAATGGGGATGAAAGGCATAGGCTGCATCTTTCCAGCTCTTCAGCTGGAGATTAAGCTATCTTCTTGGTCAATGGTCTCAAGATTGAGGTCCTGGAGAAAAGGGGACTTCTTTGCCAGCTTTGAGGATTTTTGTTCTTTTGACTTCATTACAGTAGCCTTCCCGGCACACTTAATGGTGAACAGAACATTTAGCTGGGTAGGACATAAGAGCTTTCAATTCCATCTAAATCATCTCCACTTAGATTTTCACAGGAAAAAAAGAAAATCGGTAATTGGCATCATCCTCGATTTTTACCATTGTGTCAGGGCATCTTCTAAAATTGGATAATGCAAACAGATTCCCCTTTCCTCCACACCTCTCCCTTACACAAGGGTGTGTAACTGCAGTTTCAGTCAAACATACTACAAACACAATTTTTGCAAGCATTTGGGAAAAATTCTTTCGCTATTAACTTGACTTCAATGCAGGAGGCCAGCACAGGCTAGTGCACTAATGGTGACAAGGCCTTGCAATACTTTCTTGCAGAGAACAAAACTCATCGTCCATTCCCAAAAATCAATTTTTTTATGAGCTATCATGTTCTGATCTAAAGGTGTGAATTCTTACTATCTAGTTGCGTAAAATAACACACAAATATAAGCCCTAGTGTAGGAACACTTTAATGATAAAAAGTCGTCTTCTTCACAAACAGGAATATGCTATCCCAGATTGCAGTCTTTCATACAGATACAACTACATCCACATCTGGTATAGTCAGAGCTTTAAATTTGTATGTGGAAAATTATGTCCACTGAAATGCGAGTATCTGTACATCATAGTTAGGATATCAGTTTGCTCACTCTATGTTTCATTTCCTGGTAAATAGTATTGGTTAGTGATAAAGTTTAGCAATTCATTTTTCACATATTTATTTAAACACTTCAGTCGAAGATTCTTAGCAAGCGAAGATGAAATTCAGCAAATGTTTAGTCCCAAGCATGCAAAAGAAGTCCCACTCATTCAGCCCCAAGACAGTAAAAGTCTAGAAGCATGCATAGTATAAAGGTATTGCATACTCACACTGAGGAAAGCAATGAACAGAGAAAAAATTGGGGGGAAAAATACAGATAAGAAAGTTGTATGTGAATGCATAAAAATTTTTTAGATACATCTGCTCATGCAGATTTCTGTCTAAAACAATCATGACAGAGCCTGGTCTAAGACTATGTAAGAAACTTCCCCCCACCAAATAAATAGCTTTCAGTACGAATAGTTATGAATTAAAACTGTCAGTATAAACTTACTACCTTTATTTACAGGCAAAATCTGTTTTCTGAACATCCTGCCCAAATCCTGACCTGTCTTTGCTGATGCTCTGAATTCTAAAACGAGCCACACACATTTCACACAAATTATGGGGTAAACACTACACGTATCTGTGTGCATATGTAACGCTATATAGTTTTTATTGGTGCGACCACCTACTGCTTCCAGTAAACAGAAATCAGAAATTCTTTTACACATTCTTTTAAACTTCTAGTCTGGATGCCTGTTACAGATTGCAAAGCCCACAATATATGTCATATGTACTTATATACAGATCCTCCTCCTCCGCACTCCAAAATATATTTAAATTGGTAGTATGGGCAAATCTTAAAAGAGTTTACTATTTATCAGCGACGTCTTTTGAGACTCGCATCTCTGTCAGGAGACTGCAATCACACAATAGCTGCATACCACTATGAAACATGCATCTGTACCCGTGGGCTGCCCATGCAGCAGCGGAAGTCACTCGAAATTTAAGGGCCTGGTTATTAGCATTTGTGCTTCAGTTGCTTTGCGGAATGTGTGGGAAAACTGATTATTCTTAATTGCACTGTATGTCTAAAAAGCTAAAACAACAATCATGTCATCCTTACACAACAAAAACGGTATCATAATAAATGCAGCAGTGTCTTTTTCCATGAAGCTTAACTCAAATGTCTTCAGCTGCTATTTTAAGCTTCCCATTACAAAACAGCTGATTATTTGCCAGTCATTGCTGCTGATAAAGCAGAAACTTCCAAATGTTATTAGCACAATATTGATGCCAACATTTAAGGGTGATAACAATGGGTTTATTCATCACCCATAAATGTACGCATACTACAGGTTACCACAGGTTACTGTCTGGTCACAGAAAGCTTCACAATCTTATTATACAAAGGAGAGTAAGGGCAAAGTGCAGACAGATTTTAATGAGATTTTGTTTTGATAAACTGCTGTCCATCACATTGAATCATTTCACATTAGCACAATAAAAGGCACCATACACACAAGGCAAAAATCTTTTTTCCCTTCCCATTTTTCCAAAGAATGAGGTCTTCTGATAAGATTCTTGAGAGCACGAGCATGATTTAACCTGCTACTCCCATGTGGTATCCTGAGCAATAGGACATCGCTCAGTGAAGACAAGAAACAAAAACCAGACCAAAAAAATTAGTCCACATCTTATTAATGGAAAAGGCAGAGAGAGATTGCACAGCATGCCAAGGCGTAGCTTTCAGTTGGTATAAAGATCTTGGGGGTTTCTAAGAAGATAATCTGTAAATTCACATTGAATTATACATAGTACATGACATCAACATACGCACGTTCAAAACCAGATCTCAAGGTCCAGTGTGCATGCATCAACACCTCACACTGACTAATGGATGTTACAGGACCTCATTGAGACTCAGCACTTTTCCAAATTTGATCCTAGAACACTGTATACCTGAGATACTTTGTGTACTGAAACATTTTAACCTCCCTAAACACATGGAATATAAATTCTCTTCACTTTCAGAAATGTGATAAGTAGTTAACAAGTATTGTCCAAAAATGCTATATAGACTATACAGTAAAGATGCAGGCCAAACTTAACCTTAGTCTATTATCAGAGTGAACAAAGATTTACTGAGATAATCTAAGGCCAAACTAGCCAGTCTTTGCACTGCTCTAAGTCAATAGTTTTCAAAATTTGCCAGCTTTGATGGTGCTAATGAAAGACTGTCAATCTCTTGTATTTATTGCCTGCTTTATGAATTTTAAGCCTATAAATGCTACGGCAATCATCAGCCATACATAAATATCTTTGCATACATTTCAATTTGCATGTTGATTCCACAGAAAAAACCCTTCAAAATGTAAGGGACCAATTAAAAGATAAGCCAATTCCAATAAAATGATCAAAAGTCCAGGTCAGTTGTCAGTATTTGAATCCAAAACACAGAAATCAAAACAACCAGAACATCTGCTGCTGCTTATGGTGATGCGTACTCCCTTCCATCAGGTATTTATATACATTCGTAAGATCTCCTCAAGTCTCCTCTCCACTCCTCCAGAATAAACAGTCCCAGCTCTCTCAGCCTCTCCAAATGAAAGATGCTCCAAGCCCTTCATTATTTTCATGCCCTTCACTGGACCTGCTCCAGTATGAGCATGTCCGTGTCCTACAAACCCCAGAAGGGGACCCATTTGTGGACCCATAACTGGATCCACTGGTTATTGGTCCTCAGCAGTGCTGAGCAGAGGGGAAGGATCACCTCCCCCAGCCTGCTGGCAATGCTCCTCCTAATGCAGACCAGGGTGCTCTCTTTGTCACAGGGGCACACTGCTGGCTCATGTTCCATTTTTTATCCACGAGGACGTCCAGGTCCTTTTCTGCAACTCTGCCTTCCAGCCAGTCAGCCCCCAGTGTGTACTGATGTGTGAGGTTATTCTCTACCATATACAGGACTTCATATTTCCCTTTGCTGAATTTTATCAGGTTCCTGTTGGCCCATTTCTCCAGCCTGTCAAGGTCCCTCTGAGTGGCAGCACAACCACCTGGTGTATCAGCCATTCCTCCCAGTTTTGTACATTCTGCAAACTTGCTGAGAATGCACTCTGTCTGTCATCCAGTACTGGCCCAGTGTACTCTTGGGGGTGCCACTAGTGATTGGCCTCCAGATGGACTTCACGCCACTGATTACAACCCTTTGAGCACAAAAGGTCAGCCAGTTTTCATTCCACACCAAAAATCTAAATCTAAATCAACGCTGTTGAGGGAGGGCACAGTGTGGGTCTTCATGGTCTAGTCTCAAAAGCTATTGGCAGATCAAATTCAGCACACACTGAAATGCAGCCTCCAGCTATCATCATTAGTAGGCAGCTTCCCAGCGCCACAAGAACTGTCAAGGTCAAATGCAAAGGATGCAAGTGCCATCCAGGCAGAAACTGCATGTCGCTTCTTCAAAGACTTCTCAGGAAGAAGAATTTGGAGGCCAAACAATATTTGGACAAAGCATTGGGTTTTTGCAATTGGAGAATTATTTCATATTTAGGAGAAGTTAATAGCTTTAATTATCTGAACTGTACTGATTATTTTCATTAGCAGTTACTGTATTGGCCCCTTTACTGATAATGGCAGTCAATGGACAAAATATTTGAAAGCTTACAGGCCTCCCCTTGGAGGAAGACTTGCACCATATCAAGTATGGTAAAAGAGGTGTATTACTCATCTTTATGAGTCTTCTTATCTGGTGATCCTATGTGAATAACAGTTGGAATCTGTAAAGATACTTACAATCCCTTTTCACTGAGAATAGCTGATGTTAGATACCCTCAGATTTGAAGTATCTTGCAAGACAGCACTGCCTTTTGATTCATAAAGTTGAATAGTAGCATCCCTAAAAGCATCCAGTGATAGATCACGAGGGGAACAGCTGAGGGCTTGTGGATACTCAGTATGTATTGGTGAGTTCTGGAGCAGGGCTTAAAGTAACTTTTGAATGCCTTCTAACCATTGCGGGTTATACAGAGCAACAGGCTGATTGCTCCAACTGGCATCATGAAGCAGCTTGCTTAAGATTTTGGAAAGATGCCATCCTTTTATAAAGGCTAGCTACGGTATTTCTGTAAGTTACCTGTTTGTCAGCACAACAGGGAGTGCTCTCAGATGGCATTAAGGGAGAACACTCCTCTGAGCTCCTTCCCAAGGTTGGCATAGGAGCAAGTAGCTTTGTGTGAAGGCTGAATGAATCTTTGGGACCAGCTGGGGACAGTGCAGAACAAAGACAACTATTTGAGAGGTCTATAAAGGTAAAACCATAAAAAGTGAAACCAATATTTCCAAACAAATCTTTGAAAAATAACGCCAACATTTTTCAAAAAGAGATTAATTTTCATATGCCACTCCTTCCTCTCCCATCTATATTCCCATTTACAGCAGTCTCTTCAGTCACTTACAGAATCAGCAATTACTCAGTAAAACACTATGTGACCATACGTAGGTCTCCATTTATGTGCTTGAAGTACTTCCCTGGTATTAATGGGTGTGCTCAAAGAGAAAAGCTGGTCTTTCACAGGCTTGGAGCCACAGAAAAATTACAGTATTACTTCTAATTTATTGCATAATTTGTCTTCAGTTACACTTTGAAGTTTCCAGTGTGATTTGAGTCATTCCATTTGATTCAATGAAAAGGTCATTTAAGGACAAGTATTCTCTAGTCTTAATGTAGATTAAAGGCTGCAATTGAGAAAGTGATGTATTCAGGACTTGACTGACCTGTACACAGGCTCTCTTCCCCTGCCAACCAAATATATCTACAGTGTATGTTGATTTTTTTCTCCCTCCAACCCTATCAAACTCTGGTTCCCAAATACATTAAAAAGCAGGAGATCCTCAGTTTTGCTTTCGATCCAGAACAGTTACATTCCTTCCAGATAGGATAAACTTGGCACACAGTTTCTCTACCTTTACACATTGGTTTGAATAAAGCATCAGCTGTGCCACAGAATCATGGAGTAGCCACATTCTCTTCTCTTTCAAGGGATGGGCACAATCCTTTCATAACAACTTAATATTTAATTACTGTAACAAATGGGAACAAGACCAAGAAGTTTGGTTAGTGATAGTTCTGAGCAATACATATAAATCATAGAGACCACACAGTTTGAAACTATTTGCTTACTTTGCACTCTCTTCCAATGAAAGCAAACAGTAAAAATAAAAAATGTAAATTTCATGGACTAGGTTAATATATGCTGTGTGCTCTCACTGAGCAAACTGAAGAAGGGCATTCCACACAAAGATTTCACTTTTTCCCTCTGGTCTTCTCAACCCTCACCACTTGTCTCTCTTTTCACTGCCACGTTGTAGGACATACTATCCTGAAACTTCACAGCTCTCTCAGTCTACCAGACAGATCAGCATTAAGAATATCTGCAATAATTCTCTTGCAAAGAAGAGTTTGACTGGATGCCCTGAGCTTGTGGGAAAGGTGTTTATGGTAAGACTGGGAACGATTACTTTGGTCTCTGAGATGAGGTAGAACACCGGCACTGATGTCAAGGAAAGCACACTACAGACTACCAACCAGGGAGACCATTCACTTCTACAGAACCCACAATCCATTAGACACCTTTTCTGATCAACCTTCAAGTTCCATATATGTGTGAGCACAATGAAAATGACTTTGCCTAACCGATCCAGGAGCAAAGCAGACGAGAACCATTAAATGTGCCCTGAATGCACCTTACTGAAAGGGGCAGCAAAGTTAACACAAAATCACAGCATCAAACAGCTTTATCTACATTTGTCATTATAATGTATTACTCTCAACATTCACTCAGGAAGCAGGACAGCCTAGTTCTGCTCTCCAGACCATGTCATGTTTTTATCTAGTTGTTGCCTAATGTGAGAAGTATAAACTGCTGGGAACAGACTGCAACTAAGGCCTCTCTGATCCCAGCTCACTGTCCTAAGAAATAGACTGGAGTTGGGAAACCTCTCTCACCTACTTTTCTTCTGGTCACATGATATTCAAAGTGTTAATTTCCCAATTGGTTAGATGCAATACATAGATCTATAATCTAAAAGTATTAGTTGAGCATACTATTTGCCAAAAAGACTTTTATAGCTGTTACTTCATATTCAATAGCACAATGAACGTTAACTTTGGATTGCATACCCTTATTCTTACAGATGAGACTTTTCTCCCAATCATCTCAATGAACATACTCTGCAAGAAAATGAAACCATTTTTTTGTTTTCTAATGTGAATGTAATATACGTCTAGCCTCACCACCCAAAAAGCCATTTAAAAACTCCTGGAAGAACAGTGAACAGCTTTAAAGTGGGAAACTTGTCACTTTCCCAAATTTCTAAAATTTTAAATATCTAAACTATATGTCAATTAAAAATAAATTCTCTGATACTGTAAACTGGGATTAAAACTGTTCCTTGCTGTTGAAAAAATAAAATATCAGGCACAGAATCACATTCTCCATTGCCACATTAGTTTTCCATTAGTTTTTCAACAATGAAATTACACACACACAGACACGCACACACAAAATAAATAAACTTTAATCACAGTATCACACTGGAGCCAGTGTAATTAATGTTGTGTCAGCATTTCCATTTAAGCCACTATTTTCAAGAGGTTTATAGCACAGCCATAAAAATTCAGTTAGGTTGAAATTAAGCAAACAAGGTCTTATACAGCAAGCACATTTAAGTATATATACAGACAGCAGCCAGTTACTACTTATATGGGAATTAAAATAGACGCTTACTGATTTTAAAGGGCACTGCAGAGCTATTTTTTTAAACAATATTTTTCTCAACATTTATAATAATCTCCCAAAAGCCAGAATCCAAGCTATGTTTCCTTACCCTTTTTCCTTCTCACACAATAGTTCACACAATTTCTTCCAATTTTGGGATTGTAAGCATTGTTTTTTTGTTTCACTTTTAAAGTAAAAGAATGCAATGAAAACATTTCTTTTGAAAAACAACACACATGACCACACAGTCTGATCCTGATACAGGCCTCCAGGCATCACTGAGGCAGAAATGACAAATAGTTCTTACACCTTCCAAAAATCATAAGATATAGCTGTTTGGAAAATCTGAGTACTCAAATATGAGGTTTTAAGAGTGCTATTTAGAATTTAATTCTAAATGAGGCCCTATTTCTGTTTTCAGTAGAAATAATCAGAACAGGATTTGTCTCATTATTTCTGCCCTTTTTCCCCTCTCGACTCTTTGGCTTTAAGTGACATAGTGGTACAATTTCCAAAGGTGATCTTTGGAATAGTGACTACCTTTTTTTGGTAACTCATAGTGAGTCCATCAGCCTGGCATTTCAAGTTGCAGACAGATGACCCAGTGCAAGCAAACTACAACTCAGACTGGGCAGACAGGGCTATTAACTTAAAGGTCCTAATACCTTGATGTCCTGTTATAAAGAAGGCTCTTCAAAAAGCCAAGCTAAATCAGATGTGAGTTTCTCTGACAACCAGCCAACCGAGAAGAGCAAGGGATCAATTTAGCACTGATGCTGACAAAAATCAGCAAAAACACCAATGAGAACATAACAATTACAGGCGTGCAAAACTGGCTGCGTTTCACAATTTGGCACTTTCACAACTTAAAATAAACAGCATGCATATTTGAAATCTGCCACTTAGCTGCCGAACAGGATGGACAAAGGCAGGAGAAACTCCACTTCATTCTGCCAATGTGCCTTTGCCCTATTTTGGAGATTTTTTTCAATTAATATATCTCCCAAACAGTATGTGATCCCATGTACTATTCAGTAGATAGAGTATAGTGAGCTAAGGAAGGATTTCAAATATTTCAACCTTGACTCCCCAGTATCCTTGATTTGTAGTTTTAAGTCACTCATTAAGGTTTATTGCATGTAGTTTGTTTTGGTTTAAAACACTACTTTATCTCTAATCGAGAATTTAAAAATTGAACTGTCCAGACATCCAGGATGCACACTATTTAAAGTCCTGAATTTATGCCAAAAAACTCCCGTTGCCAGGCCATAGGAATAATGCTAGTGAGATCTATTTTAAAAAAAAATGAAAAATAACACTTGATGAGTGGAACACATATATGTCTAACAAAATCAGAAGTCCCTTTCCTCTTCATTTTCCTATAAATTTCTATTATGTTTCCTTAAAACTGTAAAATTCAGCCTTCTGTTTTTCTCTCATAGTCTTTTTTTATCATTCCTTGTTAGCCTGAGAAATACTGAAATATAATATCACATTAATGCAATTACAATCTTTTATCTGCCTCAAATTTAGCATTATTTCAATTGTTAAAGTTTGAAATCACTACAATTAGAAATGAAAACATTATACCTTTTGCCAACTTAAAACTGTGCTGGACAATATTTAACCAATTTTTCATTCTAGCAACTAATAAATCAAAATATCTACTGAGAAAGAGCTGAGGAAATCTGCATGGTAGTAGCTACTATTTTGTTTTTTTCACTAAGATGTTTACATCTATGACTTGCGGAGTGCTGCTACATAATAAACGTAATTATCCTTTACAAAAGAATTTGTTCTGGAGAATCAATGCAGTATAAGTGTGCTTCCATTATCACAGTCTAAAGCCTGCATCAGATTTTAGCCACGTTTGTACAAAATCAACTCCTTGCACCCCTCGCCCTCCCCAAAAAGTCTGACGGACATAGGTATGCCAGTAAAATGGTAGGAGAAGGCAATAGGAGGAGTCAAAAGGACGAGAAGTAGAAAATCCCAGCTTTCAAAAAAGATCGCACCTGTTTCGCCTGCAGATTCGAAAGGAAAAAAACCCCTTAGTTTTCACTCACAGGTACATCATGCTGTTCTTTAACGAACACGCTTGATTCTTATTAATTGCTAGGTTTATTTTGAGGTTTCATATGCTGTCATCATTTTTTTTTTTTGGCTCTGGGTGGCCAAGGGACAGCGTCTCTCTCATACAAGTGAGTATGAACAACCAAATGACAATTCTGATTTAATCATGGGAGAATCATAGGAGACTGGGCTTATTTAGGGCAGGATTCTGACTCTGAAGATCTCCTGGTGCCACAGAGTTTTAATTTCGTGGCATGACCAGCCAATTTACTTCCACTGTCAATCTAAATGCTTAATTCTGAATTTCTTAATGAAATGCCCAATTGCAAACCACAGTGGCACCTTAGAAGGTGAAGAGCCATGACTATATTCACCTCTGCCAAACGCTGTAACATCAGGAAAAGTGCAAAATCACTGCATTTTTGCCACAGATAACTGACATAAGTTAATACTGAACACTGTACCAGCATCACTGTACCTCAGTCAACTGACAAGTGAGCACAAATATACGCTGCTTCCGCTACAGTCTTTTGCAAAAACCACATATGGTTTTACATATTTTCACAATAAATAATTTACGGAAACTAAACCAAAGCAAGTACATGCAGCACTGCAGTTAAATTAGATGTCAGTCACATGTAATCAAATAAGTTTAAAGCTACCCAGCTACTGCTATCCATATACTGTAGCCCAGCCATGTTACAGTCTACACGCTAACAGCAAAGATCTCCAATAAGACTGAATATCTCATAAAGAGCGGGTGATCCTCATTACAGAAACGATCCCAGCAATTGAGGGGCCCAGCCTGGCTATGGCTGAGGGATGGTGCCAGCAAGTCTAGAGGAGCAACCTGGCAACTGGCCTTCATCATGCTCTCGCCTCCCTCTTTGTTGAGCTGGTGAAGTCAAAAGGGCTGGTCTCCTAATGATCCAGATGACCTTCTGGTGACACCGGGGTTGGCATCAAATGGGCAGCAGCAAGCCCGGCACACAGACCTGCCATTGTGCTGGGAAGGACTAAAATGGGCTACTGGCAGCGGCCTGGCCTGTTCTTGCACCCCTGATGACAGCTTCAAGTGCTGCCTGCCCACTGTGCCCTGGAGTTGGCTATGAAATGACCTTTCACAGAAACAAGGTTCTTGTCCCTCGATTATATGAAGCTGATTATCTGATTGCCTCACTTGGGGAGGGGGAAGAAGGAGCAAATAGGCAGAAGAGTTGCGTGGATTTGTAAGGGCACTCTTCCTCCCCCCAGGGTGCTGATGAAAGCATGAGGATGTTTTACAGCTTCCTTTATAACAGTACCGAAAAATAATACATAGAGAGGAGTTACAAAATGCATTGAAATGGTTATATTAATTAAGATGAGCAGAGACAGCTTTCAGTAACAGTGGGATACTGGTACACTTAATTTCCTTCCAATATACATTTCCTTTCACAGTCACAAAGCTTAGGCATTTTATTAGACGTTGACAAAGCTGTGCTTCTAAGTGGGAAAGATCGCTTGTGAAAATGATGCAGGCAAGCATACTAATTTTCACATCAAGTTACATACTGAAGCATAAGACTTTTTAGACAAATAATATATTTCTACAGCTACTAGATTTGTCTTTTTCTTTTCAAAATCTGCACACGTTAAAACAAAATACACCAAGTGAGCAAACAAAGCAACTTTAAGCTGCCATAAAGTATGTAAAATCAACTGAAACGAGTGGGACATAAGGGTGGACTTCAGCTTCCAACTGAAAATGGAGGTCCTGTAGAATCAGATTTGTATTTTTTTGACATACTCTGGTTTTCCAAATGCATAAAACAGGAGGACAGCCTTTCCCTCCCCCCACAGAAGTTTAAAACTCATTCAAAATCTTTTTGCACTTAAAACCTGATGGAACAGGAAAAACAACTGGAAGTCTATGGTGGCACGTGATTGCCTACCTCAGGTGTTTTGGCATTTCAAGGTTTAAACTGGACAATTTGTGTTCCTCTATAAGAGACTGTGCAGAAGTACGGAGGCCAGCTCAGGCTAAGTGCCTTCACATTTGTCCTGGTTCTCAACAGACACTAGAACGTGAACTAAACCCCATCTTCCTAACAGCCCTTCTTGAGCTGCTACAAGTGCAATGATACTTGTAACATGCAATACACAATGCACACACTGCTAATAGTCCCCAGACTGGGATGCAAATGCCTTTGTTGGCCAGAGGAGCATAGGGGTGGCAAGTACCTAACAGGAACACAGGAAAAAGCGTATCATCATTGCAGAGCTAAATGCGGCTCTAATCATAAACTTGGATAAAAAGTTTTGATGAGCGTTCAGGAGATCAGTTTGCTTTCTTGGCCCAACTACCATTTAGACTATATTAAAACACAAGCTCTAACACCACTTATTTTTTAGTATGGACATAGCTGTGAACAGCCCGTACCCAGCTTACAGGCACCAAGCTACTCCCCATGAAATCCAACACTCCTCCCCCTCTGATACATCACAAAGTTTGCATGTTTCAAAACCAAGCAGAAATATAGGGACTTTATTGTACAAAACCAAGCAGAAATATAGGGACTTTATTGTACAAAAACTTTGTTGGCCATACCATTTTGCCTCAGTTGGCCAAATCATACCAACATGTGATCATATCCTGCTAAGAACGCAGAAATTTTCTGCTGACAGGTGTTCTCATTTTTTACTTCTTTTTGAGGTAGGGTGGCTGAGAATGGTCTAGGTCCATTAAACAACTGTGGATCTAGTGACTCCACACTTGAGGCAGAAACAAAAGTAAACTGCCGTATACATTTTAAAAAAATAAAAAAAAAAATGGGATCCAGGTTATGTCTATGTCATACGTTCTTCCCCCTTATCCCCATTCATGGACCTTTTATCTGGATAACCTCAGCTTGCCTAACAGGCAAATATGATCCTTTCTGGATGAAGGCTGGACAAATCTGTGGCTTCGACAGACCTCTCACACTTTCTCTCAAGAAAAACAGATGCTATTTCAGGGAAATCAACATTTTTCAGCCCTCCAGCTTTGAAGCAGTCACTGAAATACATAATTCCACACTCTGGGCATGAGCAAAGGACTAGCCAAAACCCAAAATATTGCTGAGTACCCCCTTCATCTCTAAGTCCTAGTTACGCCTAGGCAAAGCAAGCTCTTTACAAAGGTCTAAGAGGGCATCTTCCATGTTGGAGAAGAAGCCATGCCAGATATACTGATATATATACCTAGACATACAGAAGTCTATGGGGACGGATGGGATCCACCCAAGGGTACTGAGGGAGCTGGCAGAAATACTCACTGAGCCCAGCTGACTGAAGAGTAGCAAATGTGATGCCCATTCACAAGAAGGGCCAGAGGAGGATCCGGGGAACTACAGGCCTGTCAGTCTGGCCTCAGTGCCTGGAAATGTTATGGAACAGATCATCCCAAGTGCCATTATGTGGCACATGAAGGACAAGCAGGCGATCAGGCCCAGTCAGCACGGGTTCATGAAAGGCAGGTGCTGCTTGGCAAACTTGATCTCCTTCTGTGACAAAGTGACCTGCTTGGTGGATGAGGGAAAGGCTGTGGATGTTGTTTACCTGGACTTTAGTAAAGCCTTTGATATGGTTTCCCACAGCATTCTCCTGGAGAAACTGGCTGCCCATGGCTTGGACGGGAGTGCTCTTTGCTGGGTAAAAAACAGGCTGGAGGGCCGGGCCCAGAGAGTGGTGGTGAACGGAGTTAAATCCAGTGGGCGGCCAGTCACAAGAGGTGTTCCCCAGGGCTCAGTGTTGGGGCCGGTTCTGCTTAATATCTTTATCAGTGCTCTGGACGAGGGGATTGAGTGCACCCTCAGTAAGTTTGCAGATGACACCAAGTCAGGCAGGACTGTCGACCTGCTTGAGGGTAGGAAGGCCTTGCAGAGGGATCTGGACAGGCTGGATCGATGGCTGAGGCCAATGGTATGAGGTTCAACAAGGCCAAGTGCCTTGTTGGCCAGCAGAAAAGGACCTGGGGGTGTTGGTTGACTGCTAGCTTAATATGAGCCATCAGCGTGCCCAGGTGGCCAACAGCATCCTACAGCATCCTGGCCTGTATCAGGAGCAGTGTGTCCAGCAGGAGTAGGGAAGTGATCGTCCCCCTGCACTCGGCACTGGTGAGGCCCCACCTTGAGTACTGTGTCCAGTTTTGGGCCCCTCACTACAAAAAAGACTCTAAGGTGATGGAGCGGGTCCAGAGAAGGGCAACGAAGCTGGTGAGGGGTCTGGAGAACAAGTCTTGTGAGGAGTGGCTGAGGGAGCTGGGGTTGTTTAGCCTGGAGAAAAGGAGGCTGAGGGGAGACCTTGTGGCTCTCTACAACTACCCGAAAGGAGGGTGTAGCGATGTGGGGGTCAGCCTCTTCTCCCAAGTAACACACAATAGGACAAGAGGAAATGGCCTCAAGTTGTGCCAGGGGAGGTTTAAACTGGATATTAGGAAAAAAATTTACGCTGAAAGGGTTATTAAGCTTTGGAACAGGCTGCCCAGGGAAGTGGTGGAATCATCATCCCTGGTGGTATTTAAAAGATGGGTAGACATAGTGCTTAGCGATATGGTTTAGAGATGTTCTTTGTCAGTGTTAGGCTGATGATTGTACTTGATGATCTGAAAGGTCCCTTCCAACCTAGACAATTCTATGATTCTATATACAGAAGAGTGCACAGGGCTTCTGCAGCTATTCAACCTGCATCAGGTGTCTCCATATCTACAAGTCTACACAGGAGATCTGGCAAAAATGCTGCTGACATCTTAGGGCAACAAGCTACTCTTGAAATGCTTTTGCACTGCATTTCATGCCCAGAATTTTCTGCTCTTCTTAAATGAGTTGCATTCTTGCCAACAGATGGAAAACATCATCATCAAGAGTTGGATCCACGCCTTGCTACTGGCTGGAACAAAAGCCATAGAAGTACTTTAGTTGGTTGAGTTAAAAACACTTTTTGTATAGTGGTCTGATGAAATGTTTTCCCACAATACATTGCAGAAAAATTCATACAGTGATGTATCTTAGTGAAGTACCTGTTGAACTTTCTGTGCCAGTGTAGACACAGTGGTCTGATCTTTCATATGGATTTACAAGTAGGTGCTCCATGGTAAAAACAATTTAAAGCAGCTATGCCAAAAAAACAAACCAATACAAAAAGCACCAAACCAACTACCCAAAAAACCCCAACATATGGAGCAGCTGAAAAAAGATACCATCATAAGCAGGTCTGTCACAACCACAGAGAATAGCATACTCTAATATGAATGGAAGAGGTTGCATAAGAAAATCAGAGGGAAATCCCTAGCCCTGGAAGTTGCAGTCTCCTGGGCAGAGAGGGGAAATCAAAAGGTCACATACATATGTCAGAGAGTATTTGAGGAATTCAAGGATGGGTGCTGAGATGGGAAAGGGTGTGGTTTCCCTTCACTAAGAGACAATCCCAATCCGTGCTTCTCTAAAGGGATTACAGGCAAACTAGAATAGAGAAAGGGCTGCCAAATCCCCAGCCATGAAACTCCAACATTCAGCAATTCTATGAAGCAACATCTTGATGGCTCAACTGTACTGTGGGGGTCTACCATGGTACTATCATTCTACATAGCTGTTATCTATGCTGTTCAGTGTAGCACCATCATTCATATTCACAAAGCAGTTTTCTTTCTCACTCTGTCTCCAGACTTTTCTTTTTCATGTGTAAATCTTTTCCAGCGATATGCTCAGTTATACTGAAGAGCAAAAGATTTATCACTGAACACTTCAGCTTTCTTGTCTCATGGGCTGTAATTTTTCAGACTGTGGGTCAGGGACCTTTCCATTTCACTGCAACTCCCAAGAGACTAGTATATCTGGAATGTGAATTTCCCGTACCTTCAGTAACTTCTACTCAAGAGAAAATTTTAACTACTATTCAAAACTGACTAGAGCTCCATCTGTTGCAAAAAAGCTACATTATTTTAGACTTTTGCCCCTTCACCTCCCAGCTCTTGTCCACTGCATCTGCTCCAAATGTCACATAAAGACAGAAAAGGTGCAAATGACATGGACACTGTTGAGGTTTCTTCCTATTAGTGAACGAATCAAAATACCTCTGAGAAAACTACTACCGTCATTCTCTCAAGTCAGCCTCACCTTATCAGATACTAGATTTTACCCTTTCACGGTTTGGCAGGTCATCTCTGGCTTTTAAAGTGCTAAAGGCCTGTCCCTGACTTGACTGAAGATTGCTAAAGAATTGTTGATCCTCTCCTTTGGAATCCTTGAAGCAATGTCCTTAGGCTAAAATGTCAAGATAAGATTTGATGTCATTGCCATTCTCCACTGCATTTGCATCCATGGTCTGGCATCCTATAAAGCACAGTTTCTGCTACTTTCATTACAATTTCTAGGAACTGGGGGGGGGGGGGGGGGCGGAATGGAACTTTTTAAGACAAGTAGGACAGAAATTCAATTAACTGCAGATACTTTAAAAACTCTGTAATATTTTCATTATTCTGTGTAAATAGTACTATTAACTACCTCCTTCACCAGTTACATGTTTTGGTATTTTGGTTTGGTTTTTATTTAATCAAGCTTCTGCAGGATTATAGCCATTATGACTTACCATGAATTTTTCAACATTCCTGAAATCCAAGCATGACACTGGCTTCTCTTCACAATTTCCCATTTCCACTTTAACAGAATTTTGGATAGCAGAGTTTTAAGGATAACTTTTGAAAAAAATACTATTTATTAGGGATTTGTTTTATTTCAGTTGGCAAGAAAACATAAAGAAAACAATTACAACTGTTCCAAAAACTCAATTCACCAAACAAAGGCAAGCATTAAAATAAAATAATTTTTCTGGTTTCAGCTGCTAAGAGCAATGTAACTCATCATTCAGGATCAAACCACCAATGTCTACTCATAACAGGGTACGGTTATGTAAAATTAAGGCTGGCACTGCATTGTGCCCAGATACTTGAGGTTTGGATCCTTAACTATGAATTTCCTTCCTTTTATGATCTTAAGCCAGAGAACAATAGCTGTGTTTTAATCTTGCCTTTTGTGAATTTTCTTGGTCTTTTCTTTCAAGTGTTTACATACAATGACACAGCCCTGAGTGATGCCACAAAGTAACACATCATCCAAATCTAGCTGTTTACCACATATGCTATGATATCATTCAAGGTTGAACGAATCAATTTTTTTTCCCATGGAATGATAATGGATTCGTAACAAAGATGTGGATTTTTTTTTAATGTCATTCACCCATGTCTGCATCAGATGGCATGCTTATGATTAAAGGCTGCAATATTATGATTCCCAAAACTTATTTTAAATTATTTTCAAATGGAAAGAGAAAAAGATATCTGGAAAGAACCTTCAGCAGCATTACCAAGTCCCTTTGTTCTTCACATTTTATAAAGACTACATGACTGGAATTCTGCACCAGATTCTCTTCAGCCATTGCAAACTGGTTTGACTTTGCTACAGCCAACAAACAATAAAAAGACACCACCATTTCATGAAATAAAACTAATTTGCACACACTAATTATCTCCTCAATCTCTTTTTTTTTTTTTAATTACAATAATGGCCATGTAGAATATAGGTTGATGAAAAAGAAAATTACGAAGATGATGAATAAAGATAAACCCATCAGTTATTAGTGAGAAATTCTACAATACAGACGGTTTTAGGACTTCACATTCTCTAGAGGAACTTGAAAAAAAATGTTAGCTTTTATTAAATAACAGGGAAGGGAGACTTTTTTGCAAGTTGGCAGAAAGACCAAAACAACCCCCATGCCAGGTTTCATCTCAGAGAGATAAGGGAACAAGCTTCTAAAACCAGAACTTTACATTGAAAATCATAGAATGGTTTGGGTTGGAGGGGACCTTAAAGACCATCTAGTTCCAACCCCACTGCCATGGGCAGGGACACCTCCCACTAGACCTGGTTGCTCAAAGCCCCATCCAGCCTGGCCTTGAACACTGCCAGGGAGGGGGCGTACACAACTTTTCTGGCCAGCCTGGTCCAGTATCTCACCACCCTCACAGTAAAGAATTTCTTCCTAATACCTAATCTAAATCTACGCACTTTCAGTTTAAAACTGTTACCCTTCATCCTATCACTACACTCCCTGATAAAGAGTCCCTCCCCATCTTTCCTGTAGGCCCCTTTAGGTACTGGAAGGACGCTATAAGGTCTCCCCGGAGCCTTCACTTCTCCAGGCTGAAGAATCCCAACTCTTTCAGCCTGTCTTCATAGGAGAGGTGCTCCAGCACTCTGATCATCTTCATGGCCCTTCTCTGGACTCACTCCAACAGGTCCATGTCCTTCTTATGATGGCAGCCCCAGCTCTGGATGCAGTATGCCAAGTGGGGTCTCAAGAGAGCAGAGTAGAGGGGTAGAATCACCTCCCTTGACCTGCTGGCCATGCTTCTTTTGACATAGTCCACGATATGCAAGAACACATTGCTGGCTCATGTTGAGCTTCTCATCAATCAACACGCCCAAGTCCTTCTCAGGGCTGCTCTCAACCCATTCTCTGCCCAGCCTGTATTTGTGCTTGGGGTTGCCCGGAACCACTTGCAGGACCTTGCACTTGGCCTTGTTGAACTCCATGAGGTTCACACAAGCCCACTTCTAAAGCCTTACAAGGTCCCTCTGGATGGCATCCCTTCCCTACAGCGTGTTGACTGCACCACACAGCTTGATATTGTCAGCAAACTTGCTGAGGGTGCACTCAACCTCACTGTCCATGTCGCCAACAAAGATCTTAAAGAGCACCAGTCCCAGTACTGACCCCTGAGGAACAGAACTGGACATCGATCCATTGACTGCAACTCTGAGTGTGACCATCCAGATAATTCCTTATCCACCAAATGGTCCATCTGTCAAATCCATATTTCTACAATTTAGAGACAAGGATGTCATGCGGGACAGTGTCAAATGCTTTGCATAAGTCCAGGCAGATGATGTCAGTTGCTCTTCCTTTATCCACCAATGCTGTAACCCCGTAGTAGAAGGCCACCAAATTTGTCAGGCATGATTTACCCTTAGTGAAGCCATGTTGTGTGCCTGGGCATAGTTTCTAGCAGCATTTGCTCCATGACCTTGCTGGGCACAGGAGGTGAGACTGACCATCCTGTAGTACCCTGGGTCTTCTTTTTTTCCCTTTTTAAAAGCAAGGGTTATGTTTCCCTTTTTATCAATCAGCATTAACTTCACAGGACTGCCACGACTTCTCAAATATGATGGAGAGTGGCTTAGCAACTTCATCCGCCCGTTACCTCAGGAGCCGTGGATGCATCTCATCAGGTCCCACAGACCTGTGCACCTTCAGGTTCCTTAGATGGTCTTGAACCTGGTCTTCTTCTACAGTGGTTCTTCATTCTTCCATTCCCTGCCTTTGCCTTCTGTGACTTGGGCAGTGTGGCTAGAACAACTTGCCGGTGAAGACTGAGTCAAAAATGTTGTTGATTACCTCAGCCTTCCCCATATCCCAGGTTACCAGGTCTCCCATTTCCTGCTGGAGAGGATCTACGTTTTCCCTAGTCTTCCTTTTGTCACTGATAAAGCTGTAGCTTTTCTTCTTGCCCTTGACATCCCTGTCCAGATTTAACTGTATCTGGGCTTTAACTTTCCTAACCTGACCCCTGGCTGCTTGGACAATTTCTCTGTATTCCTTTCAGGCTACCTGTCCTTGCTTCTTCCCTCTCTAGGCCTCCTTTTTGCTTTTGAGTGTGTCCAGGAGCTCCTTGATCATCCATGCACGCCTACTGACTTTTTTTCCCGACTTCCTCTTTGTTGCGATGCATCGCTCCTGAGCTTGGGGGAGGTGATCCTTGAATATTAACCAGCTTCCTTGGGCCCCTCTTCCCTCCAAGGCTTTATCCCACAGTACTCCACCAAGCAGATCCCTCAAGAGGCCAAAGTCTGCTCTCCGGAAGTCCAGGGTAGTGAGCTTACTGTGTGGCCTCCTCGCCACCCTAAGGATCTTGAACTCCACCATCTCATGGTCACTGAAGCCAAGGCTGCCCTTGAGCTTCACATTCCCTACCAGCCCCTCCTTGTTGGTGAGAAAAAAGTCCAGCATAGCACCCCTCCTTATTGGTTCCTCTATCACTTGGCGAAGGAAGTTATCATTATCCAGGAACCTCTTGGACTGCTTAAACCCTGCTGTGTTGTCCCTCCAACATATATCAGGGTGGTTGAAGTCCCCCATGAGGACCAGGGCTTGTGAATATGAGGCTGCTCCTATCTGCCTATAGAGGGCCTCATCCACTCAGTCTTCCTGGTTGTGTGGCCTGTAGCAGACCCCCACTGTAACATCACCTGTCCATGCCCTCCCCTTAATCCTAATTCATAAACTCTTGGTCAGTTCCTCATCCATGCCCAGGCAGAGCTCCATGAATTCCAGCTCGTCATTGACATAGAGGGTGACATCCCCTCCTTGTCTCCCCTGCCTGTCCTTCCTAAAGAGCCTGCGTCCTTCCATTATTATTATTCCATTATTATGTCAACATATTATTCAAAATTACTCCTTTTCCAGATATCTATCTGATATTTCACCTTCCTATTAAATACATTTGATCTGATCCTCATCCTATGCTATACATAAGTGCAATACACAGGCATTCAAGTTTCCTTAATTTTGTCAATGTCACTTGATCTTGCGGATTCAGAACTAAGATGCTGGTGCTCTTCAAAGCATGCTCCCTCCCTACTTTATTTTGCAGCTAAAATTTTATTAATGGCTAAAATGGCATCCACTGCAGAAATCCAGGTTAAAACAGCTGATGGTCAGTTCTGACACCGCCTTATAAATGGAGTAGCACCTTAACCCTCAAAATTTCATTTAAGACTATACCTTCTACAATGTAACTAAGAGTAGCACAACCAGACTCTTTGCTTGACTGTCATTCCTGTCTTTTGCAGCCAGGTAAACCTCTGGACACATTTTTTCCACTCCTACAACATGTTTAGACAGAAGACAGAGACGCCCATTTCTTGCACCCATTTCTGTGGCACCCACAGAGAAATACAACAGTCCTGTTACTCAAGGAATACAAAACCTGTCGTATACTAGGGGCACCCACAGTCCCAAAAAGGAGGTGACTTGCAGCGTGTATTTTCTATTCTCCTCCCTTCAGGAGGAAGAGAAGGCTCCACTCTGGTCTGCATACATTTTCAGATGACTACCCTTCTCTCTTGTTTTTGCCATGCTTGTCTTTCACTTGATTTCATTACTGTTTTCTGACCATCTCTAGGGTCCACACAGATGCCACAGTCTTACATATTCCTAATACTGGAACTATCTATAAACTATATAAAACTATATAAACTATAAACTATACATATAAAAACTATAAATGATATATATATAAACTATAAACTATATAAAAACTATTAAGTTTTTAAAAATATTCAAAACAACAAGATGCCAAAAGGAAACGTCTTAACTTTAAATAAATAAAAGAATATTAATACATGAAAGATATTTTGCTTTTTAGATTTTTTCCCACCTTTCAGTTATTTTTATTTATTGCTCTCAATATATTGCTCTTGATTCCAAATGTTTAAAATAAAAAGCTAAACATCCAATAGAGGAAACAGGAAAAAAAGAATACATTATTGCTGCACAGAACATACATATTGCCTTTAACTATCTAAATCCCATAAATTAATAATGCTGGAGGAATAGGCTAAGGTGTAAAATAATCTACACAACCAAGTTCTAATGTAATTGCATTCTTCATGGAAAAACAGACTTTCTAATCAGAATGAATTTGACACTGTCATTGAAAAAGTAATTATCTTGCCTGCATCTTTCTTTTCAATACACAAAAGAATTCATATTGGTTTGCTTTCCATAATGCACAATATTATTGTGCAATGCGAAACACAATCTTTCTTTTTTTTACGTAACTATTTATGAAGGAAGCTAAATCTAGCATTAAAATTAAAGTGTGCTTTCTGCCTACAGAGGAGACTTCAGAAAAGTAAGGCCTTCCCACACAGATTTGCTACAGTCAGCCCAGTTCAGGAGATGCTATACTTCCAGGAGGGAGTATAAACCTGTTATCCTTGGCCACCCTACCGTCAGGATACCAACGGCCACAAGGATTCACATAATCTCAGTATTCAGGAACCTTCCTGAAAAAACACCCTGAACTTTTTTATTTATTTGTTGTTAATCTGGAGCAGTATTAGCTGTTGGATGGTAACAACTGACCTAACCTGGGAAAGACTGATTTAAGGATGAATGTTCTAGCCCATTTCTAGTTTTGTCTTATTTACATGAACATTTATATGAATGCAAGGTGTTAACACTTCATTTTAATAAATAAAAGGGCTTTGTTCTTTCATTTGTTATCTCGACCACCCTTTTAAGCTAGGTTAAACAAAAGATGTTTAAACAAATGGCTGATGAGCAGCTAAGCAAAAGAATTCTAATCTAACACAGCTTCTCTCATCTGCTTCAGGATAAACTTTGTACAATCTTTCTTTTTTTAACAAGCACAACCAACAGTTTATGGGGTAATTCAAATTGGCAGGAAAGCCTAGACTTATTTCTTTTTATTAAGATAAATGGAGCTACGAACACTTGGTGGTCAAGATGACAAGAAAAATCTAGAGGAATATTCATTTCAAAATTCTTTTAAAATATGTTTCTGCTAATACTTTCAGATTTTGTACATGAATATGCACCTTAGTTAAAAGGAGGCTTCCACTGACTAATTATTTAAAGAAATTAACCATATCCTAGAATGACTAAAGGTCTCATTACACTTAATGTTTCTTTTTTTAAAAGAATATCTTGCTCCTGAATCCCTGTCCGCTTGGGGCAGGTACTGTCTGTTATCCATGTATGGGAGGAGCCTCTGGCACTGCCACACTGTAAACCAACAACACGACTGAAAGCACACCCAGTCGCTCTCCTGTTCTGGTTTTCCTCAGAAGCCAAGCAAGCTATGTATGTCCTCACACTTTACTTCTACCAACAGCTTAAGAAAGAAATCCAAGACCTTCCCGACAGTGGAGCTATGGTAGACCTTTGCAGGCAATTTTCCTAGTGGGAGAACAGCCTACGCTGCCAGAAAAGTTATTTTTCTGGTATAGCCTATTTGAGTTCCTGAAATAGTTACATGCCAGGAAAGTAACTCCACTTCCAGTACAACTGTTTACAGTAGAGCTTCTGCCAATATGGCTATGTCAGTTGAACTGTGATTTTTCCCACACATCTAACCAATATAACTATGCCGGCAAGACTTTCAAGTGTAGCCAAGCTTAGTGTGTGAAGCAATTGCAAAGATCATCTTTTTCCATGTCTCCATGTGATATGAGTTTTATGTGAGATGGAAAGGTTATTAAAAATCTGTCAACCCAAATGCCCTGTTTGTCAACTGGAAGAAAACACCACAAAAGATAAACAGAACAATAGGCAAAGGAAAATGTTGCCGCATTTTCATCATATGAAGGAGGATTAAGGGGTGTGCAATTTTTTTTTTTTATTTTTTTTTTAAATTAACAGTGTCTTGCTTGCATTAATTATAAGAAACATTTGAGTCAACTGTTCCTGGCTTGGATTAATTTAATGATTCAAATTATCCTGAATTTACAACACATTTGTGTGTGTTTCATATTGCGACAGTTTTCATCTTAGTAAATTAAGAGCTACAATCTGTTTCATTTGATTGTATTCCATTACGCTTTGTTCTCATATAATAACTACCCTTCAGAATTCAAAAGGCTTATCATTTTGAGCTGCAGTCAAAAATAAGAAAGACTGACTTCATCAGGGAGTGTTACAGAGATGGATTTTTTTATCCTCTTTATTCATGAAAGAAGTACCAGCTAGCTTTGGAGCCACTTGGACTTACATCTGCACCAACCTTGATGGAAAAACGTTCTGGATGTTTTTGGTTTTTTTCCCCTAAGGCATAATGTCAGACATCATGGGAGAATTGTGAATCGCTTGGTATAAATATAAAAAAAAACAGTTCTATGCAGCTGTGACAGAAAAGTCACAGACTAGCAAACTTTACTAGAAAAATATATCTATGTTGCATGAATCTTCCCCTTGCCTTCACACACATGCTGCTTCCATGGTTCCCAGTAACATGGTGGTTATAAGATAGTCTCATGACTGTGTTTCAAGGGAAAGCCAGGTCTTCTTTTAGGCTAGTTCTTGTATCACTGGAGAAAATCCAGTAGTAAATTAAATCAAACGATAATCTGTCAGAGTAAAATACTACAGTTCTTCAATAAACAAACCCTAGACATACAAATTCGAGTTTGAAACATCCTTTACACATTCTTTTCTCATTATCTGCTCTGAAAAACAAATCAGTTCATTCACTGTGGGTCAGATGCCCAGTAATTCACACAATCAGAACATAATACAACTCATAAGCAAGACCGAGAACCGCCACAGAGCGCAAGCCATTTCATGTCCTGAGTTATTTTTAGATTTGTAGATCATCAAATCTTGATGATAAATACTTCCAGGACAGTGCTTTTTGTACAGCTGTCAAAACTTTTGTGACGATTCAAATGCTTTTTGGAATATCATTAGGCCACCGGATCAAATGATGACACTTAGATACTCACCATCTTAATACAAGTTTACCTGTCACATCTAATAATGAATCAGCCTTGACACACACATTTAATGAATTACAAAAATATCTACATCATTTTATGAATTCCTTCCTGTATCATGAAACGCTATTTATGACTGTAACTTCAGCATGGGCTGGAAACCTATATGCGTACTCTTCCCATGAGGCTGAAAAGACTATCGTGAATGATTTCACTTCTCTCCTGGTAGAACATAAAGCTGGCTCTGAAATTAAAAGGTCAGACTTCATTGCCTGTCTAAACCGATTCAATCAGGACTGTGACAATGACATTTCAACTTCAGATGAAATCATTTGTTTATGAGTTATATCTATAGGTTTACCTGGATACTGAGAATACAAATACATAACAAGATGTATTTCAAGAAAAGCATACTCCCTTACATAAGCAATCAAAAATCCACTGCAGTAGCCACTCCTATGCCCTAGCAAAACTGTAACGTTTAGTGTTTCATATTATCATTTTAGAGAAAGGACTTACCAACATTTTCAGTGAACAGAATTATGCTACGCTATTACGTGGAAAAAGTTCCAAGGACCTGGATGACCCCTCTGCAGTCCTTAGGATTTTACAGTACAGTGATATAATGTTCCCCCACAAAATATTACTCTCTGAAGAGCCTGATAAATGTTTATCTTTGGCTCTTTTCCCTTCCTGTTTAAACAGTATAGCTTCTATACTCTTCGATAAATAGTCCGGTTTCAATTTGATGTTTTCATACCCAAGCTTCTAACATTTCTACACTTTAGGAATTCATTCTGTTGTCTGCTGTAACTACACAGATGTCACTAGACAACATTGTTGCCTTGAGTGATTAAAAATTTAGCTGTTCCTAAAACACCTAAGTCATACAACTCTACCAGATAAATTCAAAGTTCCTGTTCACATTTTACTTCACCTTGCAATACAGTATCTTTAATAAATTGCACCAGTCTGCAAAGTCCGGATGAAGTCCACATGCATTTTTTTTCAAACTGACAGGTCCTATTTTATTTATGAGAGTACAAAACTTGCATGGGACTCTTTAATTTTAGACAGAAGGACTTTAATGATGTTTGGCTCATCCACGTCTTTGCATTTTCCGCCAGGTCAGCAGCTGAAGGCCTAGCACTTTTGTATAAAATCTAATAAAATTATGGAAAATGACAGCAAAGAGAAAATTAATGGATTTTAAATGTATTTTAAAACATGATACAGTCCAAAAGGGAAAAAACGAAAATGGGAAAATGTATGTAAGAAAAAGGGCAGGCTACAAGGAACAAGAAAAGAAAGTCTACTGGAAATAAGAAAGTATACTGGGGAAAAAATTCAAACAATCTACACAGAGAGAAAAGATAACCACTTTGAGAACAGTCATTTCTTGGGCTGCAGTTTTCAATCAGTTCGGGCTGACTGTATAAAGTCAATGTCCAATCTGTTGTCTCGAGTGGAAAGCCTGTGGTATCCTGACCTCAGTCCCTAGAAGACAGTAGTCCTCGAGATTAAAACCACATACAGATCAGAAAATTTGCCATTCGTGTTCAGGGGAGTCTAGGACTTAAGCTGCTTGGGAACTGAACATCCTGTCATCCCAAAGTGGGCGCCCTGTTGAGCCCAGGTGAATCAGTGTGGACAACTTCTAGAGAGTGTCAGTTTTTTAAAAAGTGGATCTATGCTTTCAAGCTCTACCTTCTTTTTTTTCCACATTTACCATAACTATTCAGAAACTGGATCTCTGCTAGTAGAGTTCTATATTTACTCTGTTTGAAATACAGTAAGCTAAACTAGAAAAGTCAGCTACACTTGTAAAAAGGTACTTAAACTGAAAAACAAAACACATTTGAACATGTGAGATATCAAGCTGAGAGAAAAATGCATAGCGCTGCAATGACCGAAAAGCAGCTGAACTTTAGTTTTTGTTGGGTTTTTTGAACGTCATCATTATCAGGAGCTATGTTGATCCTGTTGGGTAGTTTTTTTCTGCTAATCCTAGCTTATTACCTATTTCTGCATGTATGCCTAGGGGCACAGCAGCTGTCATCTCCTACATGTATTCAAAAGCAGAACCTCCAGGAACTCCTAGGACTGATTTTTTTTCCTACAGAAAATGTTTATTTGTCAACAGCAAAACTCACTGTAATACATATTGTCAAAAAACAAGATAAGTTTAAAATTAAAATTGAAATCAAGAGTTGCTATAATTTAAAAACATTTGTTATTTTGACTTTTTCAGAGTTAAACGTTTTCATTTTGAAACAAACTTCCCTTTTAATTTCCTGTATATTTTATGGCAAAATATGCTATGTAATGGAAAAAATAGAAACAATGTAAAATATTTCAGTAGTTTTAGCTACTGGAAAATAGATATTGTTCTGAGGACAGGGGGTGTGGAAGTAAGAAAGGAGATGGGTCTTATTTGTGCTGAGACAAAAGAAATTTTGGAATTACAAGATTCTTGCCACATGAAAGAAAGGATTTGGTTTCTCTACAACTGCTCACATTAGACGACAAACTGCTACAGATAAAACACTGAAACGATCGACCCTGGCACATAACCTGCATAACTCGACACCGTAGCGAACCGCCTTGGAGAGCCTGCGGGAGTACCACCTTCCACCAGGCTGAATGCTGGGCAAGCATGCGGCCTCCAAACAGCCTGAAGGCTGTGGTGACAGCGCTCTTTGCGGTTCTCTTCTCTACGCTCCACCACGCTTCCCTACCTGCAGCTTAAATCTACCAAAAAAATGGAGCTCTGTCACATACAAACCGCAGCATTACGTCCTACAGCCTTTTCTCACCGCAGAGTAGAAGCACAGCAGGTCTGCAGCATCCGCCTCTGCCACACTAATGGCTTTCACACCATTGTACGCCGAGCCAAGGTGCACAACTAAATCACAACTACGCTGGAGCACGGGTCTGGCTCACACCTCGAGTAACTCCTGATGTTTATTGCACCTTTTTTCCAAAAGGGCTGGAGTCACATTCTTATTTCCCATTTGTTCCCTATAAAGTCTCCATTCAAAAATGTATTACTGAAGCATTGTCATGGAAACAGTACAGGCTAAAACTTTACTTTAAAAACATCTTGAAGAGTGTTAGGCAGTTTTTCTCAGACCACAGTTGTTATATGTTTTCAGGCAGAGCCATAGCAGACGTCACTGGTGATTAAAGAGAATCTCCAAATGTTTTTTTTAATACAACTTGTATAGTGACCCTCTTTACGCTACAGAAGGGTGGTGGGGAGACTCTTTTTGCCTTCCTGTCTCCTTTTCCCCCTTTGTCCAATATTACCGCTCGCTCTTCCCTCCTAACAGCTCCTTTGATGGTGCACTTCATTTTGCTGCATTTGCCACTCAGCACAAATTTGTAAAGCATCACTACCATCCGACCAGAAAAATTACAGGGCTTGCTCCGCAGTGGTTATTCCCCTCTCCTGTCGTTCCACCCAACAACAGAACTGATGAGAAGGGGACATTTTATTTATCTGCAACTCTGATCATAGGACCATTGGACAAGGCAGGTTGGAAGGGACTTCAGGAAGTCTCCAGTCCATCCTCCTGCAGGGTCACCTATGAGATTGGAATGGGTTACTTGGGGTTTTATTGAATCAGTTTTTGAAAGTTGCCAAGGACAGAGACTACACAACCTCTCCAGGCAACCTGTTTCACTGACTGTCCTCATGGTGAAAACCTAATTGCATTTGAATATGTCCTTAGTGGAACATACCATTAGGCTAAGCAATCCCCATAATAAGCATAAGGACTATAAATTTATTCTTTAAATACCATGCACTTGACCCTACCAAATGAGAGGCAGTGCTGCCTAATAGAGTAAACCATAAAATAGACTCGTGACTTTTTGGGTGCTTCAGACAGGCCTTTTGCTAGCCTGGTGACTGACTACAGACAAGTTACTTCATTTTTGTCTCAGCTTCTTCATCTACACAGTAAATACAATGAGATTTATTTACTGTGTAGAACCTTTTGATGTTGAGTAAAAACACTGACTAAAAAAAGGTAAGTTTGATAATGATGGTGATAATATTGATATAAGTATTCATTATTGCTGAAGTAAAATATCTAAATATAAATATACATGTACATCTGTGTGTGTGTGTATAAATATATATATGTATGTAGATCCTAGCATAGCTATAACCATCCCGAACAGTAACTGTCTCTGAATTAACCTCATCCAGGTAGGTAATATGTAAATCCTATGAATGTACAAGTTTATATACAACTATGCATACATGTATGAATGCATACACATATATATACAAAACACGTAAAAACTTACTCTGTTTCATGTGTGTGTATATATCTCCTAACTTAACTTTTATCTTTAAAATGTGATGGTCCTAGGAATAAATTTGCTCACCCATAAGACACAAATCAGATTTCTTTACATTCCACATTCCCAGAGAAAAAAAAAAAAACCAAAAATGTTCTACAATTGCTGTTATTCTTTTCTGTTTCCAAGGCCACTGAACATACAGAAACCGAGCAGTTTGATGAGAATTCCACAGCACTACTCCACCCTTATAAAGGTGAGTGTTGAAAAGATATTTTAGACTCACCCCATGAAAGACCTTTCTAGGCAGCTATTGTAAAATATCAGACAAACTAAACCTTCAGAAGGATTAACATATAAAGGTCATGGGAAATTTTTATTCTATAAGGGGTTAAACAGAAGATGATCTTTCCAGCCTGTACAGAAAACATTTGCTTCCCTACAACAAGGTTGCAGTAGGAAGCCAAATGAAGCAGCCAGATTATTAAGAGATGGAACAGAGCAGATGAAACCCTAATTCAATCAGCAATACAGAATCACAGTACAAGATGTTAGAAAGGCCACGTTAAGTGCTGCTCCCTCACTTAAAAGCATTGCTTTATAAGGTTACCACTGAAAGTGAGCTTGTACATTCTGGCTCCAAGATCTAGTCAAGTACATGGTACAGTTTTCTTGCCAATTTTGCTACGCAGACCTTATTATAGAACAAAAATACCCCACCCATAATAAACAAATACTAGACATGCTGTACCATACTAATAATGTTTGTTCCTGCCGAATTTTCCTTAAAAGTGTACACGTTGCTTTCAAGCACACATATCTGTATAAAGCCTATAGAGTCTTCACGCTGTTAACCATTAACTTACACATGAAACTGGATGCTGCACATCTACCTTTTATCAACCTTTTGCCCAAGACAAAAAAAGGAGCATTTTCTTGTGTCTAACTGGAATGACAGGGAAAATTTAGAGATAATTTATCTATCAGTGTAGACTTAACACTACATATATATATATGTATATATAGCGTGCGTGTGCACGTATATAAGAATGTGCTTAGTGACGAAAATTCCTTTTTTTTCTTAAAGGTTATTACCTTCATTGCTACAGAGAGAATAATTTCTCCATTGTCCATGACACCTTTTCTCAGTACTGAACGTAAAGAAAAAAAAGCACTATCCACTGAATTTCTTTTTCACTCTCCCAAACCTTCACGCTTCCCAGTCGGATGGATTCACAGAGAAAGACAAGCGGCCACAGGAGGAAGGACTGCTGTCAGCTAAGGGAGAAGGGATTGCAGCCCACATCCAGATCTTCCCCCAGCATTGCTCAAGCAGAGCAAAGGGTCTGCCGATAGCACGAACTCACCTTGGGGAAGGTGTGGGAGAAAAGCAGCTCTGATCTGAAGGCATGGCAGGAGCACCACATGTGGAGAAGGGCCCAAAACTAGCGCCGTAGGTTTCATAATAGAGGAGTGAGTGGCAGGACCCAAAAAGCTTGTTGTTTGGTTCTGAGGGTTTATAACATGACGCTCTCGGTCAGGTAGCAAAGCACACAATGCTAATGTATATAGGATGAGATACTTGGATTGAGCCAGTAATGTAACTAAAAATGTCAGACAAACTCTCATTATGAGAACATATTCACAAGACAAATAGGAAACGGAGCCCGACATTTCCAAAGTGAAGGTGGACACCTAATTAAAGTGTTTTCATTGCTGTGACCTCTTAGCACCAATGTCAGTGGGAGCAGCAGGTACTGAGAGCCTGGGAAATTCAAGCCATTTTTATTGAGGTGCTTCAATATGGCACTCTTATTTGAAAAGGCTGACACCAACTTCCACAGGAATCGATCAGTTTGATTAAGCAGACAGATTTTGGACAAGTGAGAACATTTTGATGAATGCTTCCCGAAAGGACCGTAGGGACAAAGAGGGAGTTTAAGGGAAATTGTGAGAGAAACTCGGAATGAAATGGAAGGGGAGAGGAAGGACACCGGGCCCCAGCCAAGCCCTAGTTACTCCTTTTAACATGTGCCTGGAACTGTATATATGTGAGTATAAGAGGGAAATGAGCCAGAACAAATAAAATTGCAAAGCAAATGCTAAACATGTTTTTCTTCCCCACCTCATGGGAGAATAAATATTTTATCCTGCTACAGTTCTATTATTTATCTTCTTCATACCACATCCAATTGGGAAGTGAAACTGTTAAGACTTAATGTCAAGGTTTAAGGGAACTGTTTCATTTTGAGTTCAAATGCTTCAGTTTGGCAGTAGAACATCTGCTTCAAATGTTTCAAAGGCTCCTGACATTTACTACACTATGCCCCCAAAAATTCAAGCAACTGAGAGCATCACTGTGTACATTGTAAAACTGAAGATTCTTTGCAGCATGTCCCTCGTACACTGTATGTCATCCCAGTGCAGAAAATAATGTACCATTCTGCGCTAAGAATTTTATTTCAGCTATGTAGTAATAACACACTTTTTATTAGAGTGATAAAAATATCACTCATTTCTTAGTATAAATAAAGATGACAGGTTATACAAAAGAGAGAAGGAACATAGGAAAAAAATGAAAAAGAGGTTTACAAGAACGACAATCTGCTCTTGAGTATCACCCTACAGCACTTTCTTTGTGTGCCACTATTTGACTGGAGTTTAGAGCTGTAGTTCTTTCTCAGTGAACACCAATTTTAAAAAAGGATTGAAAATCACGTCTTTTCATATATCTTATGGGTGTTTCTGAGATTACAAAACAAATAAAAAGAATGGAATTTTTTCATTGTATTATTTTTTTTTTATTTGTTTGCAAGTGACCTTAGAACTCATAAATTTAAAAACTGTAGAAACACATTTTAGCAGCCAAAGACTCTCAGCATCAAAGGAAGGCAATATCAAGGCCAAATTTACTGAATTGGCTTACACTAAGTAATGAAAACCATAATGTGAATATTCTTTGTCTTTAAAGGATAACAAATATAAATCACAAGTCAAAATGGTGACTAAAACCAAACCCTTCCTTAACGTGACAAAATCAGTGAAAGAACTAAGTCCTCCTCAAATTTACATGTCCCATATCCACTGGGTGGGTTAATACCAGGTATATAATTTATTTCATGCTATGAGTGCACAGAATAAGGTTGAACAGCACATGTGGGCTGCTCAGTGGTCCCAACAAATATCTCATCTACATTCAACAGGGACCATACCAAATAGCAAAACTGTGAGTCCTACTTAATCGCTACTTATCCATCAACCCCATATGAAAGTTTGCAATCCACACTGATAGTCCACATCAAGAGATAATGTCATTTTCTGGGCTATTCATCATTTGTAGACAGATCTTCCTTAAAATCACAGCAAGAAGGAAAATATACATACGTGAATATGGTCTTTGGTCTTAACTCACTATAGCATTTCCTTTGCGGATCATAAGACCAGTCAATGGACATGAAGTGCTTGAAAGGCCTCATCCTAAAAGCAGGCAGCTCTTTCCTGACAGGATGGTAGCAGGTCATTTTAAGGATACAGAGTGGGAAAGGTGCACAGGTGTCAGAGGAAAATGCTTCCATTGCCTAGAGAACTGTGACCCACGTTTAATTGTAGTGGCATTGATATATTATCACTGGGGTAAGAGTTGCTGCAAAAGACTGTAAAACTGGTATACCTGGCCCAGGCTTTAGATTTCCAGGAAAAATAATGAGCCAAAAAGGGCTATGCACAGAAAGTTCAAATCAGTACTAAATTTGGACTCACATTATGCAACCAAATAAAATGGGATATTTTTCATACACTCAGGCAAATGTCATCGCAAAGAAAAGAGATGCTGACCAGGATGTGAATGAAGCCAAGTCACTTTTCCAGAGAACTCTCCAAAAACGACTTCGTAAGAAGGCTTCCAGTTTTCAAACACATATGTTACCAAAAGAGGCTAAAAAAAAGGAGTTAAATTTGTTGATCTAAAGGAAGCTCTGTAGGCCAAGCATCCTGCCAGCAGACTCAAAGTATTAGAGCATGACAAATACATCTTTGCCTCTTCTAGCATTTATATACATAGGTGATTGGGATTCTGCTGCCTATGTACCAGTTCTGTGAGATGTGGACAAGATACCTAAGGTGGGACAGGGATCATCAGCTACTGACAGTGGACAGAATGTGTGCTACAACGGCTGGATGTATCGTGCAGCTACTGTTTGCCACAACCCCTCCAAGGCCTGGGAAAGCAACATGCTACCTTCCCCATTTTCAGACACCAAAGATACCTTGCACCCCACTCCATAAAAAACTGAGTATGAGATGTACGACGGCAGATTCTAATCAAGTATTAGGTAATAAAGATAAATACAAGGTACTAATGACCATTTATATCTCTGCAGCACAGAAAAAACTACAGAAATGCATTTGCATTCAACTTCAGAGACATTGTACAGTTATTAATTCCATCTGTATAAAAAATTGAAAATGAAGTCTAAAATAACTGTATTAGTCCTAATAATTTTTCAACTTTGGAAAATGCCGAATTTATGCAAAATTCACAATAACCTTTTTCACACATTATTCAGGTTGCCATTTTGGACCCACACCAACCTATTAAACCCCAGATACCACATCTAAATAAGATGGGACATTTTTCATATACTTAGGCAAATGACACAGTGAAAGAAAGAGATGTTGACCAGGTTGTGAATGAAGCTGAGTCATCCTTCCAGAGAACTCTCCAAACACCACTTTGTAAGTCTAACTACTTCAACACCACCAACATAAACTATGTTCTCTTTGAAACAGGAATCTCAACAACGTATCATAAGATCAGAACAACTTTCTACAAGAGATGAATATACATCAGCTAAGAAGAAAGATACAGAAGTAAAATGAGAGTAGCTTGCCACAAGTATTTTTTGGGAGTGAGCAGGTATGTTATGGTTACCAAAGTAGAAATGTGAATCTCCACTCACTTAGGTCTAAATTTATTCTTTCCTTCTTCCTGCAACTAAAGAACTATAACTGGGAGAAAAGAAAGATATTGCAATTACAAAACAAACTGGAGATTAAATACAGAGAACCTAAGCGAGCTTTCAGCACAAGCTGCCACTACATAAACATTCCCAAGTGCTACAGCGATACCAACAATTAGAGTAACTTGTCTTAAAATCTGAAAATCATGAGTATCGTGATCCTACAGGCTGAAAGCAAAATCTCTTTGGCCTTAGCAACAAGGGTTATTTCTTTGTTGATAAGAATCATGTATTTCTTCCATATTTCTGTTTATTGATACTGGAACATTTTCAGGTGAATCCATGTGAACAAACAGTTTCTAGCGCTTTGCAAGGTTTTGAATAATTTAGTCGGACACTATGGAGCTAGTTTGTATTTTAAGTATTCACATCACGTTTAGAAGAAACTGTGCCTGCTTTACATTTAAGAATACCTTCAAAAATACCTCTTTAGATCTTTACTGAATTCTGATGCATTTTATCTGTCTTAACAAGATAATGAGTATGAATTCCACCCCATTACCTGTGGTTAAAAAGGCACTTAAATATATTCTTAGATCTATTTCTGTTCTGTGCAATACTTAAACCAATGTAGGTCCCTTCCAACTGAAAATACTCTGTTCTATTCTAAGTCTCACTGCCTTCAGTAAGAATTTATGTGAATCAAATTAAGCATGTCCTTAAGTTCATCTGAATAAGGACGCTTTTCTACATCAGGGTTGAAATGCTACCACTTTCAAACACTACTTGATTACAGGAACATCCTCCTTTATATCTTGACACCATCAGATTTTCGAATATCTCTATACACTGAGTGCAGGGAATACACACATGCAGTCCTTATGTCCTTTACATGTCAAGTGACTGAGGAAAAGAGGTCAGAAGTCATTTTCTCTGCCCATAAACCTTAATAAACTAAACAACCTTTTCAGGATCACAGTAGCCAAATAGGAAATAGAGGCCTCCAAAAAAACAATCTGTAGCTCTTGAGAACGTACTCTCACCAAGAGTAGCACTCCTAGAAGTGCTCATACAAGTGCACAAACTAACTCCAGCAGAAGAAAAAGCACATGCCTCTGTCAGTGCTGCGCTCAACTTTGGGTAAACCAAGCATACATACACATGGATAATCCTACCCACTTGTTAAAACTTTGGAATAGTAAGGCAGTACACCACAACAAGTGTAAGCTTAAGAATATGAATATTGCCATAACTGATGCATGCACACTCCAGGACTGACAACACCAACCAGACATCCAGAAAATAGGTAAAGGACTTTCAGAAAAGTTTGTACTACTTTGAACCAAGTCAGCCTGGCTTACGGACCAAGCAGTACCTAAACAATCCAGCACCTAAGTACTTTCGTTTAGCACTGTTATTAGACAAAGAAATTGGAGTTGGAAATGGATTTCAAGTAAAAAAAATGCAATAAATCATTAGTAAAAAATTTAGGAATTATATGTTTTTCAATTAACTTTTGATAGATGTCAGTTCCACACAAGACTCATTTTTTATTAACCATACACACAAACAGATGCCACGTCTTACAAAAAACTCCACTATCACTGCATTGAAGGACTTCAATAACCTTACTTCAAAACTCATTTTTCAGAAGTCTGTAATTCAGTCACAAAAAAAATACACTCCAGGCTGAAACCCCACATTCATAAGTTTTGGTACACAAGCATTCCTTTTGTTTAATTTGGTTTAAATTAGAGTCTTTTCAAGTTATAAAATCATCAAACAAAAGCTCTATCATTCTACTTTTTAGGAAAATGTTCTTGTTACTCAAAAATAGCTTTGAATTTCCCTACTCGATTTGTTTTTTAATCGAATGAACATAACAATTTAACGTGATATTTTATGTTAATTTACCCCTCAAGCACTCTCAGTGAAATGAAACTAGGCTACACAAGTCAATGAATTACGTAGTCTTACGTAAGTCTAAAGACTTATGTAGATTAAGAAACTAATACTGTTGAACACATATACTTGCTACTCTTCCATAACGATGTCCAACACTGTTCAGTGTGTAGAGATACATTATTTCAACAGTGCTTATATTTTTTTCCAGCTGTGTAGTTTTCTTCACCTCAGCAGTCGCCTCCATTTTCTGCTCCAATTTCAATGGACCGTAGCTGTTTCTGTCCTGACATCACTTCCGCATACTCATCTGCCATATTGTATGTGGTCAATCAACAAGTCCACCACGGATATTCACAGTGTCTGAAATCATTACGTTATCTTACTCTGAAGGTCAAGTGAACTCTTTACGACTTGGTGCCCCTGCTCCACCTAGACAGAGGATTTTCTGCAACTCATATAATATGTAATACAAGAATCCCGCCTGAAGTTAGAAAAGTCATTATTCTATACTTGACACACAGCTCTGACTAAGCAGCCCAGGTTTACAGCGTGGAATGCTCCAGCTGGCACGTGCTAGAATGCTTTAAAGCATTCACCAATGAGTCACCTCATTTTGCCAGTTAAAAAAATTAGTATGTACTTTACATCACACAGAAACAATCTTTTCCTTCAGCAATCTCTCATGGTTGGGAATCTATCAATACTGCTTAGCTTGAACTTCTCTTTTTACTTTTACATATATAGTTAATAAAACTTGAGGAAGCACCTGTTTTCAAAGGGATATATCTAATATACTAGTTTTTGATTCCTGGCATTAAAAGAAAAGCTTGAGTATTTGTGGCACTTTCATAGCCCCAGAAGAATTTCAGCTTTCTTCCCACTGGGATACACATTATAATTCAGAACCATTTAAATTACTCCTTGCAAGAACAACTGAAAGTTAAAAAACAAAAGTAACAACAAAACCATAAATTATTCAAGAGACCTTTCATATATTAAAGGAATTCCTATTCTGTATACCGAGGATTTCTTCTTATGATTACACTATTACAAGTTGTACTCCTGTCATTCAGGTTTGTCTATTTTTTTCTTTCTTTTTGTCTATTTTTTCTTTCCTTCATTCTCTGTTTATCCAAAAAAATAACAGTGTGTTATAAAACATACTCAAAACCAGAGAAAGGGATGTATTTGCTCACCTCTTCCAGAAGAGAACTTTGGCTCCCTTTAAGTCTTCCCCCAAAGAACTGTTTATCATTTATACTTTTTATAATTTTGCTTGTATTTCTGTATTTTGTTCCAATTAGTCTTGCCCCAGTTCAGCTCTGGATTTATGAATATGAGGGAGAAACCCATTTCCATCAACTTTCGCGTTACTGCAACTTGAGGAGAAACACGCCTGACTTAGTGCTGCTCCTCAAGGAGCCTACAAGGCAAGGGAACTTTCCATCAGATTTTTTTTTTTTATGTGTATTTCTGGTTTATACATCGTTATAAATAGTCAACAATATGGATTTACCAGTATCCTTCGAAGGGCAACCTGAAAGCCTCATTTCACAGATTGTTCCTTTAACTAGGCAGTGTCGGTCTTGCAGAGTATCCCTCAGTATCTTAAATGAGCGGTATAACAACATATAACTATCACTCTACTAAATGTGTATCAAGAGAACCTCAAAATCAGACAGATAGCAACACATCATCTGAAATGGAACAGTGTATTACATAAGGTAGAGCAAGGGAAAAATAAATTTTACTGGTTTAAATGTCTCATCCATACATGCAATCAGCAGCCTTAAATGTATTTTATAATCACATACCTGCTTCAAGACTCTAATAGGCTACATATCAAACTCTCACTACCTCCCTCGTAATTATGTCCTAATATGTCAATGGGATAATAAAAAAATTTCCAATCAAGCAGCTACTTCAATTTGTCCTAGTTATGCAGAGACTTCTGAGAAAACATTGTGACCATACCTAAAAAAGCTTAAATATTTTCACTCTGTTGTAACCAATAAAATCAACTATGTCTTCTGTTTGTTCATTTTTGTTTCTCACAAAAAGCACAGCTGCTTCATTACATATCCATTATGCACCTTCTTAGCATTCCTTCCAGTAATTTTTTGGCAGTGCAAAAGGCAGTAAGATGTCACCAGTGAAAGGAATTGACGTAATAAGAATCATCATACATACTTTATTTAGATCAGAAATGTAAACCTCATCTCTTTTCTATTCATTGGCTCCTTCCTGTACACCTGGGCCACATTCCCTTAATTAACAGGAAAAATCCTAGCTATATGTTCCCATTATCCAATAAACATAAATGGCCAAATTCTTCAGTTTGATGACCTCATCAGAGGTCAGCTGACAAACTAGATATACTCACTTCCACTTACAGATATTTCTTGCTTTGTACTTGTGTTTTTTAGCATAACAAAAAATCCCTTTCACGTAGCCAGTCTTCATTATTGTTTCATAAGCCTGCTCTGTGTGGCTTTGGACAGAGCAGTGGACAGAATCATAAGTCCTCCGTTTTCTTGTTTTTTATTCATACCCGGATTTTTGCAGGACGCCATAGAAACCTAGCAAGTCATAGCAATACAATTTCCCATTTTAAAACTTATCCACAACGATAAAAGAAATCATACACTTAGGCAAGTGCCTGAAAAAGTATTTTAGTCCAAAGGGATGAGGAAAAAAGAACTGACTTGTAAGTCCAGATGCTAGAATCCCGTAACAAAAAAAAGTTTCCTCGCACTAGCCTGCAATGCAGTTCCTTAAGTACTAAAATAAATACAACTTAAATGATTACTCCTGATATATTGCAGTAATACTAGATACTTGATTGCAATTTTATTGAGAAAAAGACAGAATGTACTGAAAGACGAAACAGAAGAGTAAGTCAGATCTGAATGAAAAAAGGGCTAATCCGTTCAAAGCTATGAAAACACCTCTACTTTGACTAGACAAGGAGCACACACTGCGTAGGACAGAAGGTGCTTCTGCTTAAACAGTGCAGCATCAATGATTATGACAGCAGTTTAATTTAGTTTTATTCTTCATCGGTTCTTTCATTTTGATATAAACTAACTTGACTGAGCAAAACCACATCCTTCTTGCACATCAGGACAAAAGCCTACGTTTTCAAGCTACATAAATGTCCCTAGTGCAAACCCTTGCCTAAAATGATGTTCTACTTTTAAATCACAAGTAATCTGAGCTGGCAATTCTTAGCTACTCTCCGCTGCATGTACCTGCATTTCTTTCTGGTCTACACTTATTCTTCAGAATACTATCACATTGCACCTCCAAAACAAATCTGTATCACACTGATTGTTAAGCCTTCACATAGAACGTTTGAAGGAGAGTCTGTGGCAGAATTACCTAATGCAATGCATCCTTAAAACACAAAACCTCTTACAAGCATACATAGCTAAGAAAACCCTTCAGATGAAAAATCTGTATGTGTCTTGATGCAAACTGGTCATGGTATGTACCATGCCTGTAAATCAAATTAGCAAATTTAACAAACAACAGTTGGCAGGAAATGTACAGTACTCCTGCCCCTGGGCGGCTGTCCTGTAAAATAAAACAATGATTTATTAAATTCATTTAACCTACATGAGAGCAGTCGTAACAGCCCTCCACAGGTTCAATCCACTTTTTTTAGGAGATTTTTTGCTTTTTGAGCGTAGAATAAGTACTGGCCATAGAAGATTACACAAAACAATACAGTTACTAAATCTTGATATTTTATTAAGGAACAGAAAATATACCCACTAAAAGCTATTATTTAAAAACCAAAGATTAAAAATCAAAGAAAATCTACAGTGCACGTTACACTTGCTTATTCTGTCTCCACCATCATATTAAAATAGTCACTATTGCCTTGATTCACCAAGTTACTTAAGCATATGTCTGATTCTAAGAATGTGAATAATCCCCTGAAGTCAAATGACTACTCACTCAATTAAAGTTAGACATATGCTTAAGTACCTTGATGAATTGAAGCCTGTAATTGCCTGCAGTTGTTTCTGCCAATTTTGCTGCAAGTAAAAAACCAGAGTTTTGCCAGTGAAAATGTGATATCATAATGCTTTTATCACTGCAGAGATTAATTTTATTTAACCTCTTTTTTTCTTTCAAGTTTGTTTTTCTACCCATAGTTCTAGGCAAAGAGTTCATCGAAGTAGATACAATAAAGAAAATGACATTTTAAATGTAAAATAATGTGAGGGTTTGGGTTTTCTTCCATTCGTTTATAGAAAATCTCTGCTGAAGTATGAAGTGTAAAACTTGGAAAAGACATAGGAGACTTGCTACTTCAAGTAGTTGATACTGAATTTATTGGGCAGAGTCATAAATCGAAAGAGCATGATGATGGCTAGAATGAATACAAAAAGAAGCTCCAGTTCAGAAGACTCTTCCAAGCTGGGAAGCTCTGCAGTGCTTGCAAGAACTAGGGTCCTGGGCCTACTTCAGCACCCTGCGAAGTCTCCTGGAAGATTTACATTAAATTTTGAGAAGTGGATTGAACTGTTACTTCTCACAAACTACTAGCTTCCCCTAGTTTAGAAGAAACCACGTACTTGGCAATACCTGCTAAAAGTTGTTATTTTTTAATGGTTCCTAAAAAATAGGATAAGAAATAAAAGGGAAGGAATATTAAAAAGAAAATCTCTACTTATAAACAGAATGAAACCCTTGTAAAGTATGTTCCTTAGATCTATTAAGACCTCATAAACATACTATTAAAAACACAGCAACTCTAAACAATTTATGACATCACAATTCACAGCCTTCCTGCCTGATGTAAGGCTGAGGCAGAAAGCGGCTGCTGTTCTGTGGCTATGGCTTAAATAACTTGCACAAGAAAGATACAATGATCAGTGGCCAAAAGGTGAGAACCAAACATGGTTTACACCATCTAAAAAGTCAGTATTCGAGAATTTGCCAAGAACAGGTTTTCCTGGTAGAGCAATACTGCTGGTGATAAAGAACTGCATAGAAAAGTTGTTAAAAATGCCCACAAAGAATAGATAAAAAAACATCAATTCCTAAGAGTTTGAGGGATTCTGGCCCCTCAATTATTTGGTCCCTCGATCCCCCTGGATTATTTGCTGGAAAACACCCTTAAATAACAGCTATACTAGACTCACACCTATAAACTACAAACCTTCACAGCAATGCTAGCCTACAAATTTCTTCCCTCACATGAAGTTTTTGATTAAAAGAATTGTGAAGGCCTTTCAACTCTTCATAACAAGTTATTTGGACATATGCTTTTTCCTTTTATCCCTGCGAGTCCTAACATTTCCTTATATAAAGACAAACTGGGTATAGCCCAAATTTGCCCACAAGGCTTAAAAACACATAAAATATACCAGAAGGTTACCAGTTCTACTTTTGGAATTATATCCAAAGGTTCTGAATAAAATTCATGTTTGTATATAAACCATGCATCCCGCTCCCATTGAGAGTACCCACCAAAATATCCACTTCAAAAATAATAGAAACAGCTACAAAAATCACAGTATGGAGCATTGAAAAAATTGTTTGAAAGGGAGAAAAAAGGTTAACCCGATCTTATATATGAAAAGGAATGACTACTACTTCCTTCAAATTGGCGTACCAAGAATTCATGATCAGAATTCAAGCCCCATACCTGAATCGCACGGGAGAAATGGGAACACGCAATGGGAGTTTTCAGGAATATGTACTTATAAAATGAACACAGTAGGGAAAAAAAAGGGTTGGGGGAACTGTTCTGTAGTAGCTTAACCTGCTTACCTCTCCAAAATTACCTAGGAGAGGTAAATATGTTATTAATCTAGCACAAGTATGACTTCACCAAGCATACATTTCAAACCGTATTCCGTGCTCCTGAGAATACCCTTTCCACTGCAAGTCCTCCTACGTGTAGCTATGTAACACACAAGGTATTTCTCACTGCAACATACAGTCACTTAATAATTACCATTTGGGGTTAACATTCTTAAAATACCTTTTAGAATGATTATTAAATAAATCTGTTGCACTGCATTAAAAATCTACACAGAAATACCTATCATTTCATTGTTACTATATTAACTCACAGTTTTCCCTTGAGAAAACAAAAGAGGAAACTAACCTGATTTTCCACTTTAAATTATGTTCTCTGAGCAACTTTAGTGTTAAAATTTCTGCTAAGACAATCATTGCTTCCAATTTTCCCCTGAAGCTACGGCCGTTCATGACCACAGTTTGTTAGAGTGATAAACTGAACTTTAAACTTTTAAGAAAATACCACAAACAAATCTAAATAAAGCAAGCATGCACCTGCTCCCATACTTAATTCTTCTCTGCATTTGGTGAGGTTGTCAAGTCCTCTTGTTAAATAATAGTCTGAATCACATCCTGGTTTAAAAAAAAATTATCCACAAATAATTCCTAAAAAATCTCAGGGTTTTTATTTCAAAAGTTTTATAACTAAACAGGGTTCAACTCCTGCAATAACTCTGCAGATTGTTTCCACCCACACAAAAAAATCCAGCCTACTTACTGTAAAATTTATACGCAAAATGTGTAACGCTATTTTCCAACTGAAAACAAAATCAACAGTGTGAAGAAGTGTAGAGTTCATACTAACTCTAGAGAAAACGATGTCCAATATATCTTGTTCAAACAGTAAGTGAAATCAGAAAAGCTCACAAGGAGCAGGAGGGGAAGTTCAACCTTTAACTGAACTATTACAAATGGCAAAAGTAAATTTAGGGCCTTGAGGGGGTGAGAGAGGAGAAGGATGTGAGGGTTGAAATCCTGCAGCATTTTTACAATAGCTTTTTACAATTCATTCATTTCCAGATGACGAAGTGCAACTTTGCAGACAAGGCAAGAGCACCTGAAGGGGACTACAAAGATACCCTCACTACAAATTTGTCATCCTTTCATCTTTTCTTGCTCCCATTAATGACGTTTCGGAGAAACAGTAAGAACACGTAAAGGAAAAAATCAAGCATTTTAAACCCCCTTGTACTAGCCCCTCCATGACCAGACAGAAAATCACCTTATTTGGAACTTTCTTCCTTTATTCCAAAATATTTTCATTAACACTTTGAGTTCCAGAATCTACACTATTTCTGCACACCCCCACATACACACAAACTGAGCCCCAAGCAAATAATTACTTTTCCTGTTTACGTAAAATAATTATGCAGGATTTCCTGAGAACATGATTTTCAAATTAGGGACAAACCAAACTGAAGAGTCTCTGTTTCCTTTACCACAGGAAATGTAGTGGATTTGGTTTTAAACTCAATTTATATATCAATTAAAAAGCTGGAAGTTCTTATCTGTGACTGAGTTGTGGCAACTTTTGAAAGTTGGGGAAAACAATGCCCTAACAAGTATTTAGCTGTTGAAAATATCTTTTAGAAATGTTAAATTTAATAGCTCTCCAGTGCATGTCTGGGATTTCTTTGTAATCTTCTTGAGCAATGTGTAATATTTTGGCAAAATCCCAAACCCGCTCAGTTAGTAGTAGTAGAGAAAAGGAAAGGCTATAAAGTGAATTTGTTGTCTCTTTTTTTTATTAGTTTTAGAAACTTTAAACATAAAAGAGATCTTGCTTTACATTAACTTCGCCCTGTTGCTGCATTCCAGAAATTTAGTGCAGATTTGCATGTGCTCCATATGTATCTTTCCGTATCTGCCCTACCTGGCCTGAGCAATTACTGTGCATGTGCTGACCAGCTGTGAAGAGAGAGGGAGGGGGAAGGGGAAAGGGGAAACAACTGAGCTTTGGACTTGGAAAGCAGACAGCTGAATTTCCTGGCTTACCCTGTGGCCCACTTAATGTCTTCAGTCAGGTGACCAAAAGAGGCAAGTAAATTACACAGGAGCAGGCACTGGATGTCAAACAATAGATTATAGCCACACAATATTCCAATTTCCTTTTCTGATCACTGCAGCCTCAATGTGCGCGAGCTACGTCCCAGCTAGGCAAATTTTTATGGTTGCTTCTCCACACGCTTCATTTCCAAGAGAACTGAATATGATGCTGCAGTCCATATATTCCTTCTCGTTTTAGGAACGTGGTATTCTTAATTTTATTGACATATTAATCCGAAAGGGCAATATTGGCCTCAGAATGTTTCCCTTACTACTCACATGCGATGTACTGTGATACAGCTCAATGCAGTATGATGACAACTGATGAAATCACAGTTACACGAACAACGATAAAGAATTTGATTTCTTAGAAAATATATTTTCTACATACAGAAAAGAGGCTTTTACAATCAATACACTAGTCTTTACTGCTTAACTGGCATTTGCAGCAAGATATGGTCTGTAAGTGAGTATCAAATATTGGCCTCATGGATATTACAGAATTAAAGAAAAAAATGTAGTTTTCCTCTGCGTTTACTCCTAGTTTTTAGAAAACATATTAGGAAAAAAAGAGAACTAGAAAGATGAAAAACAAATTCTTAACTTCTAGCACCCAAATTATCACTTCCAGCATCTCTTTTTCTCTAATGTATTTTTCCAATTTTATTTTTTATTGGTGATTGATATTCATAATGTATGCACACAGAATTACATTGAAAAAAAATTGTTACATACAAATTGCTGTTGAGCAGAAAAGCCTAGCCCAAACGGCATGCAGATATTCTTGCCTCCTATTCTTTTCTGGTTATTTGTCTGAAGGGCGTAGCTCTTACCTGGAATTTTAAAAGTTTATCACATGCATTGGCAGTGTTCTAATTTCAGATTTGATGCTTCCCAGCTATAGCAGATTTTTAGCTCATCAGCTCAAAAAAGCAGCTGTCTGCAATATGGGTTCATCTATTCTCCTAGCCTTTTCTACTTCAAATATTCTTTAAAAAAAAGCACAAAAACTGTGCTAATCCCTCAACAGTAAAAAGCAGCACTATATTAATTCACATGTGGCAAACACAGCATCTTCCCTGCCTGAACTGAAACTGCCATCATACCATTACTCAATCACCAACTGTTGCCAGTTCCACTGCAGCCACTTTCATAATGGTTCCGGAGACATTCAGTCTGCGGTATTTCTAATTCTCATTACAACTCTTCTACATATATGTTTTAAGACATTCTTGGAGTGCAGCATCAGAACAACAACTACAATGGATTTGAATAGCATTTTAAATATAGCGGATATGAGGTTTGTCTCTAACGGCCTTTCAGACATGTTAAAAATCTGCTCATGCGCTAGAAGGCATGAGCGCAGAGCTTGGAAGCAGGATTTATCAGAATTGGTTTTAGGGTAGAGGTGTCAAGGGCAGCATCTCTTGCTGGAATTACAGCAGATGGTACAGTGAATGATAACATTAAGCCAAGCCACATACTCAAAATCACTCTGATCTCCTAAAAATCCTAGGGTTGGCTTAAAAGCCATGAGATGCTCTAAAACAAAAACTATCAGCATTTTTCTCCTTCAGGATTTTTGGAGCTTCAGGGAGAAGCCGCCTTCCCGTCCAAGGCCTGATGAGTTGATACATTACTGATGAGTCTGGTGAGTCTGATATACATTACCGAAAAAATACCGTTTGCATCCGGACAGTAAAGTCTCACTAAATCAAGAACAGGGTCTTGTTTCCCTCAAGGAGCCGAAATCAAAGATGCAAAAAACAAATAACTGAGTAGGTTTTTATTAAAATAGCGGGCAGAAAAACACAAAGCCTAGCATGCTGCCAAGTTAACTTGGGTGATTATGCGAAGGAGTCAGCTGTCTTCCTTCTTTTTCCCCAAAGCAATTTTTGGAACTGATAATAAAGGAAAAAAGGGGCGGGGGAAAATCAGAAGACTGGAAAATGGATACAAAAAACATGAATTTTTTTATGAATCTCATGATTATTATTATGCCACTCATGACTTTCGGGACCTGGTACACTAATTTAATGCTAGGCAAGGAGATAATCCGTACATCTATCAATATTTAAATATGGAAACCTCATTTCCACAAAGTTCTATTTCATAGTGAACACGCTGTCTATCCAGTGTCTCCTTGCTTAAATTCATCACATTATTGATTAGTATTTTACATAAAACCTGGAACCGGCACATTCCCCAAGAGGGTATTGTTTTAACTTCTATATCCAGGTGAAATTCATACACCCTAGCACAGAAGTTAATCAACAGGTCTTAAACATCTTTGAAGACTTACTTCTACTTTTAAAGGATTAAGTGGGATTTGAGTGATTAAGTCTTCTGAAGATGCTCAGCATCATAATGAATGCCATCTGAAACTAACTCATGACCCTCTTGATTCCTATGAACATTCACAATCTCCAAGTGCAGCCCATCTGCCTAGTGTTTACAGTAAGCACTGTGTTACGATTATCATTGCTTATTATTTGCATTAAAATAACACCTACTGACTCTATTATGCACTAAACAAGCATATACTCAGTGAATTCATTAAAAAAGGCATGGTAGCACACCAACGTGAAACCTGGGCTAGATTAGGAAAAAAGCTCTGTTGAGAGTGTACTTCTGAAACCCCAGTGTTTTAAAGTGTCATGACCTGCTAAGACTTCTTTTAGAATCCTTGCAGAAGAGCCTGAGGAAGCTGCAGACTAGCAGCTTGGGGACAGAAGTGAGATACTAGAGCTCAGAAATGTGCAAACACAATGACTGGATTAAAAAAACCATAACAAAAAAAAATAAATCAAGCAAATTATACGTCAGCACTTACCTCCCAGAAAGATGCATACATCACTCCAAGACAATTAGAGAACGGGTAGCAATCAATAGGGACTTGCAAAGTACAAATACATTGACTTAGATGTCTGTCTGCTCACCAGACTACAGCGAAGGGTAGTACCAACTTAAATAAGGCCATATAAGAATCAGAGTTACCAGCTGGTTGGACATCTCCCAAAGGAATTAAGAATGATTCGTCAACATGAAAGAATACCATCAACTGTTCATGGATCATTTCAATATTCTCATTAATAACCCAGATTCTGAGAGAAGAAAGCATGTATATCAAACTTAAAGATGCAACAAAAACTAGAAGGAACTGCAAGTATGGACAGACTGGATAGAAATGAAAATGTTTGCGACTAAGTCTGAAAGCAAGATGGTGAAATTCAACAAGGAAAATCAACTGGCGGGTTCTAGAATTAGGCATGAGTAATTCACTCACATGAAGAATTCACATACAAGAGAGAAGGATCAAGAATTTACATGTTTCACAAACTGAGCAGGAGTTAAACTAAGGCTCCTTTGCAACAGCAGGGTAACATTAAAGTGGCATTTGCAAACAGCAGCAGAACTCACAAGATTCATGAAATAATCTTTCTGTGGTACTTCAAGATAAAACTAGAGCTGGAGTAATGTACTGCATTTGGTTCTGGATGCCACAAAACCAATGTGTTCCCAAAAGAAAGTACAGAGAATAGCAGTAAGTTCTGGAAAGTGTGATCTCAGGGGAAAGACTAAGCAAATTGGGAATGCTTAGCGTAAAGAAGACTGAGACAAACCAGTCCATAAGGTCACAAAAGACTATTGAAAAGAGGAAGGAATCTGGCTCCTCTTTCTTCTCTAAGAAAGCTTTTCTTAATGTCTGATCTGACTCTTCCTAGCTGTGATTTAAACACTTCTTGCTTTCTGTGCCACGGAGATAATGAATAGTGAAGCACTAAAATAAACTGTCTGGGGGGTTGTGGAGTCCCAGAACAAGTCAGGCAAATATCTGTGGAGAACAACATCGTTAAAGATGATCTTACATGCAGAGGGATAGCCCCATCCGAGACTCTTTTTCCATGATTGTTCCCTGCTTGCAGCATTGAAAAAAGCTCGCATACTTTTACATTTCACTGTTCAATGCCATTCAGTCATTGCCTGAAAGACAGGAATAATCTCTCTTGAACAGCTTACTACTTAACTAGAGACCGAAGAGGAAAAAAGAAGGAAGAGGTCAACTCTTACAGACAGAGGAGAAGCACACAAAATTCAAATCACAACAGCAGAATTCAAATCTCAAAGCATAGATAGAAATGTGATAGGAAACACAGCAGTAGAATTTCTGGAAGTAACCACTGCTCTGTTACTTGCCGTAACCTGGAATCAGTGATTTCAAGAAACCGCTCTACCTCGTATTATTAAAAATGGATTGGGAGCACTCACCGAAAAAGCAGCATCACATTAAATGAGGCTGCAACAAGTACCCAAACCAGAAATAATACAGCCATTTTGCAAGCAAATGTAGAGCTACATTTCTGAGTTTCAGTCCAATCTCTTGACCACAAATCATTTATATTACCTTTTTAAATCTGACAAAGGCTTATACGATGAATGTTTGAAGAAGCTCACACAAGATGCACAGGAAACCACTATAAAAACCACCGATACTCTCAGTTGCTTTCAGCACCTGGTACTTGAGAAAAAAAAACTATTTAACTGTTTTCTCCTCCTCGTTATTACTCAAAACTGTTAAATGGCAGGAAATAAAATTACTTAAGAATCTCCGAGGGGTTTGAAAAGGTAACAGTGAAAAGATAGCATAATTATGCATGAGTGCTAAGAGGTATCACTAATAACATTCTCTTAAATGAGCTACCTGATCAGATTCTTAATACATGGAACTCTGTTCCTGCCCAAGGCCCTCCTCGTTCCTGGATTAAATATGTCAGTGAACACTCTATGTATTAAACACATCTCAGATTCTTTTGTGATTCCAACAGTTATGCGATGGTCATTTTTACTTCTCACTTCTCCTTCAACTTTGACAAGTTGGTGAATGTAAACGGGGTATGTAAAAATGGGTAACATCAAGAAAATCAAGTGAAATCCTAGAATTACTTCAAAACATTCATTCCTATGTTTAAAACCCTCAAATAAAATAAAATCCTGTAAACTTGTACACAAAAGAGTAAGACATTATTCGTGGTTTTGTGGAAGCACTAAAATAAGACTCGGGGTCCATTGTTCTAAGCCTCAAGCTAAATTAAAATGCAGTCTCTGCCCCAAGAAGCTAAGTGAATAACTTGTGGGTACTACAAAAGGCTTTGTTGCATTGTTACAACTATTATTCATGGTCAAAAGTCTCTAGCCACTATCATAGCTACATATGCCAAGGATAAATTTGACAAGGTCAAAAAATTTTTTCTCTTTAGAAGAGATCTTATCATACAGACTTAACACTGGTATTTATAATATTTTATATTCCTTGTCTTTATGTTAGGTTTTAAATGTTACATAGCCTCAGCTAATGCTCTCTACTTGAAATCACATCAACTTTCTGTTTGCTTATTATTATGGTCATTCCACATGGCAATGGACTGTTCCAATGAAGAAACACAACTAATATTAACTGACTGCATATCAGCTGGACAGCAAATTAAAGGTTAACCTTGTGTCTGTTTTTCACTTTTATCTAGCAAAGAACAGCCTTTCTACTAAGATAATTTAACTTCTACTTTTTACCCTGGTAGTTTTCTAAAACATAAAATATAGAAAATATGAAATACAAGTTGGGTCTTACATATCCTTACAAGACATCTTTTTGGAATCTCAGACTTCATCTACCTAGAAACACCCAGGAAAAGAAAGATGACCATTGATGTAAAACTAATGTGCAAAAGTTTGAAAAGCTCATTAAACCCACATGTGGACATACTCATTCAAAATTTGAGCGCCCTGAACTTGCTGTAGCTGACATAAACCACAATCACAGTCAGACAATAGCTTTAGATGCTGCTACCTCAGATTCAGAGGTCACTCCAGCATTAAGTGACCTCACCTCTGCAGGTTTCACTGGATTGGGCGTAATTCTGTAAAACGATCCATGGTGGAAAAAAGCAAAGATCATAGAACACAGACAAAGGAACCCCAAGAACCTTTTAACAGTAAATCAAACCAAAGTTGTAGCTGGTAACTAATTAACAAAGTTTACGTGTAGAGCTATGTGCTGTTCTCCTACCCTGGCAGCTGAACACCTGAAAAGAAGGAGATACAGCAATGTGATGCTGTTAAAATAGAAAGCAAACTGTTCTTAGGTGTCTTAACTGCATGTGAAAGCTCTCCATGTTACTCAGAAACATGACGAGCTCACCTAAGGCCCTCGCCAGATCTGGACACACCACTTGAAGAGGTGAACAAAGTGGAAATCGTGCCAGAGAGAAAAACAAAAACATACAGGGGGTCTAAAAAATATAACCTTGGGGAAATAATGAATGAGTCTGCCTCACACAAACCATGGACGAGAACACTGTAAATGAGCTCTACATATATTTTATATATGTAAAAACTTACTATAGATAATATGGTGATCAACTGCCATAATGCATCACTAACTATATAGCCAAAAACCTTTTCCTAAATCCAGGCTCTCTCTTCCTTGTTGAAAATTGAATTATTTCTTTTCCTGCTCTCAGTGGGCATGGAGAATAACTACTTACGCAAGACTGTAGCAAGTATTTCAAAACTTCTGGTGAAGAGAAATTGGGACAAACATCTGTCAAAAGTATCCTAGATACAAGTGAACAAAGGTGAGGGTGTAGACTAGATAAAACTGGTTGAGATCCCCTTGGGGATACAGATATAAGATCAATTTCTCTAGCTTAATTTGTATTATAAGAGTAAGTGAATATTGTTTTAAGTGATCGTCAGTAAGTACGGTTTTGTCAAAACAGAGAACTAAAAAAAAAACATTGCCTCTCACCTTCCCTCTTACCACTCTCAATACAATTGAAGTCAAGTCGTGTAGCAAAAGTCCTACTTATCTTAAGAAGTAAGCAAATCAAAACAATTTTGGTAATAATAGAGGTTTAATAATAGGCGAAGCCTTACATTACAATTTCTCAAGTCTTTTTACCATCGGGTTTTATTAGTGAAAGTATTGTTAAAAATACTTGGTTTGGCATCAAGCAAGTTATATCTGAATGTAGCAAAGGGCATGAGAAACAACATTAAAAAGCACTGTAACTTAGAGCTTATTTTCATAAGTAGATTTTGCATTTAAAACTTCAATGCTTTAGTAAGGCAACAGGACAGAGACTTCTTAAGCGCATATACCACTTTCAAAAACAGAACAGAAGTTCTCTCAAAAGTGCTACCCTTCCAATTAAATTCCCAGAAGCTTCCTGTATACTGGAGTCATTGGAGGACTGGAGTTGTTATTCCAGTGGAGCTAAGCTTATTGTAGCAGTAATGCAATGTTTTTAGAGGAAACAATATAGCCCATGCCAAATTTATTAGTATACATCAGTGCTTGGAAATTAACCTTATGACCAAATTTGCATGACATCAGGTCACTGTGAAAAGAAAGGGTCATCCTGCAAAGCGGCAATCAGGTTCTACACTAAATCCTTACAAAGTAGTGCTCAATACCAAATACATCTAGAGATGCCAAATAAGCTTCAAACTCCACAGTGATTCACAGATTGACCCACTCTGTGAACATCCTCACAGGATATCGTAAGCTCGCCGATCAAAAAAATGAGTTGGTTTCTGATGTTTCTGATGGCAGATGGTTCCCTTTTGGCTGAACAGTGGTAAAGGTTCTTAATCAGGTCTACAAGTACAGTGAACGTTCACATTGCTGAAAGAGAAGCATCACTCCATTACAAGCAAGTTCATAAGCAAGTGTTAATCCCCATGCAATGTAGCATTTATCATTTTTCATGCAAGGGCTCATTCCAAGAGGATTATCACTTCCCCATCCTGCCCTCTGGCTGACTACACAGGGCAGAGAAATTCTTTATTCCATATGGAAGGGGAGAGGGAGGTTGGAGGAAGCTGTGATCTCCGGCTTCCAGTTTTGCTGTAGCTACTCCAAGTTGAAAGTGGGAAGGAGCCCAGGCCAATCTTGCAGCAGTTGCTCTTCAAGGAGAGTACAGATACGGCTTCCCAGAAGCTCTCTAGCAATTAGTAACACATATCATGCTACAAAGATGGGGGGAGGGAGGCAGGGGGTGCAAGCACTCCTTGCTAATGAACACGTATCTGTACAGATCCTACCAACCCGCCTGACGGAATGGTCAGATGCAACTTTGATTTACACACAACGCAGACAGAGTATTTCATCTAAATTTGATTAAAGTGATTCTATTTTAAATGCCTCAGATATCAATAAAGTGACACAAATCAAGTACTGTAAGCACAGTTCTACAGCTAAGATCTGTGAGTACATAAGTCCATTTGTGTAAGTTTATGAAATTGAGCCGCCTTTCCTAATTAGACATGCACTTTTCTAAAGAACTGCTCTTTGAGGTGTAACGAGCTTAGAAAATAACATATTTTAAGTGAAATTATATCCGTTATAGGATACTTTTGCTTTCCTTTGGGGCATAACATCCTCACCTCTCTACTGATGTCTCTCCTTGCAGAACAGTTACAGACTACATACTGCTCACCTGGGTGCTCTTCTATGACAGATCTACTCATGCAATAATGTAACTGTAGGCAAAAACATGTAAAGACAGATGTTCTAGACCAAATGGTATGTCAAACCCATCACAGAGACAATCAGAATATTATTTTGTAACATGCCACACATACATAAAGTCAAAAGCATTGCATATACAAAAGCAGCTAATAATGCTGATAATTTGTATCTACACCATCCTACATCGTTCCTTAGAAATAAATGCTGCAACAAAAACTAGATTACATGAATGACATCTAGTGGACATACCCTTCCATAACAATCAGCATTTTCCATCCAAAACTGTCACAAGCTTCACAGAGTAAAGGCAAGCACCTGAACATCAATTAAACAACGGTAGAAGTTTTCCTGTATGTTTTTTTTTATTTATTCATTTTTCTGTCTTCATAAAGTTAAATACATCATGTGGACATGCCTTAATCTCTCCAGTTCCCCAAGAGTTAATGTTATTCACCATAAATCACCAGATCCTCAAATTCCTAAGAAAATATAGTTTTAAAAGACTGTGAACACTGCCAAAGTCTTTATTCATTTCAGTCATTTAAAGTAATTACTTTGTTCTTCATTCCCCATTACTGACCAGAAAGAGCCGATTTTTCCTGCTTGTACAATACCTTGCACAAGGGATCGTGGTGTTTTATTAGGGTTTCTAGCTACAATGGCAATACAAATACGTATTTATATATGCAGGATGATTATGTCAGGAGTCATTGGGTGATACTGCTGCACACGGATTTCTGAGCTCTCTTTCAGACTGCTTAAACGTGTTTCAGCATTTGAGTGGCTGCACTGTATATACAACAACTATGAAACATATTTTCAGAAGAGCAAAAGCAAAGTTTATTTTTCTGTCCTGGATCCGATAAGCAGATTAGAGGAAAGCAGTGATCCAGTTGCAGTTAGTGTCTCCTCTACAAGCCCACAGGTTCTACTTTTATTCCTTGCCAACCAGCTACAATTTGAAGAGCAAAGGCTTTGTTACGCTGCCCTTCCTAAGAATTACAATTTGACATGGATATACAAGTCTGTAATGCTTGGTAACCCTGCAACATGTTTGGAGGCTTACCATGCTGCTGTGAATAATATAAACTAGATGCCTCACCCCAGCAATGGATCAATGTGGAAGAAACAATGAACAGTATACATAAAATACAAATATGTCCACTAAATGACACTGAACATCAGTACACCTGTGTTCTGATCCTAGTTTCATTAGAGGAGTTCTCATGTGACCACAGACAAGTGAGAGACTAATAATCTTAATGTACACCCAGTCTAAATCAGCACAAATACACATGTAAGTTCAAATACATATATAAGTACACATATAAGAATGTTTTATGAGGGACACAAAATAGTCACTGACACTTCCCAGGATGAGATCAAAAATGAGACAGTCTCAATTATCAGCTAGCTTTCCTTAACAATAATGGTGATTACCGATATCTATTTTGCAAATTCAAAGTGTAAGACCCATAAAAAAATATCTCGTAGAAAGGTGCAGGAGGTTTTCCTTCAGGGGAAAAAAAAGTATCAGGTTTTAAATTAAAAATTAATTTAATTTTCATAGGAAAAGTTCCTGCGTACAGGTAAGAAGCTGTCTATTCTATGTGAATACAAGGTCAGCTTCTTTAAAGTGCTGTCTCTGTGACAGAATAGGATATATATGAATGAAGTTATAACTACATCTCACATTATACACTGAGCACGTATCTAAAACAGCCTAAGGCAAACCTACTGATTTGGTTTCCAGACAGCTACTCTGCCCAGGAGAGAGGCTTGACAACTCACTGAAGGCTGATCACCAGAAAGGTATCAATATAACATTGTCAGGTTTGAATAACTAGAATTCATTCCTCATAAAGGAGCAGCTTTCTACACAGATTCCCACAGATGATTACCGTACCTTTTCATTGACTAAAATGGCAAGGAAACAGAATCCCCACTCCAGCACTTCTCACCAAGCAGAGCGTCAACTGTGGTCCCTTACAATCACCAAAGCATTTGTACAGTCATTAGTTAATCTAGTCATACAACAATAAGACAATTCTGAAGAATCCAGTAAGGAAATCTACAAATAGAAACTTTTCCAAGTAGAAAGAAAAAAAAGTCCTGCAAATGATATCCTTGTTTTCTTGTTTTACAGAATCCAGGATGACACAGGCCTTTCTGCTTTCTCTCTTTCCTGTGCCTTGTAAGATAAAGATAGAAAGGAAGCAGCTAGTTAAAAAAAACCAAACGTGTAGGTTTGGTGTATCAAGGAGATACACTAGACCACTAAAGCATCTGGGAGATCAGGTATTCATCATATGAGTCAAGACATGTATCTTGAGGATGGCCAAACTGTTCTTCGGAAAGTGAAACTGTACAGTGTGAGAGAGCACACTTTGCTGCTTGAGAGCACAAAGTTCCTATTCAGTTGAGCCGGGGATACATTTAGTTTTCATGTCAAATGAAATTTTCACGTCAATACTTTCAGCAGTGGTATTTCATTGTTCAGAACAACAATATAGGACAATGGGCCTATAAAAAAGAAAAAAAAAAAAAAAAAAAAAAAAAGAGTCATGAAAAGTTCTGTGAGATTCTCCAGAGCTGATTTAGGAAAGCTGGTGCACACTGTGCCTTTGTATGAAAAGCAGCTCTACCAGATGAATCAGGTAAGTACAACTTAGTGCATTTCTCTGTTCTTGTGATGAGACACTAGTGACATGAGTGGGATTTTCTTTGTAAGACTCCTAGACAGGATGAAATTCCACAAGCAAAAGGTATGAGATGCAGATGCTAAAAATAATGCAGAGGTATTTATATCTATGACTATACACATCTCCCTACTAACTCATACCTTTCAATTCCTTGTGAGCTTACATTTTGGATTTCATAACACATTTCAACTGCAAGGCCTTTGACACAGAGACAGTTTCTTCATGTGGAGGAAGTTTTATGCCTAGCATGACAAGAAGTTGATGCTTAGAGAACCTAAGTGATGCTCTAATATAAAAAACATTAATGTTGGGTCTAATGAGTTATGAAAATGCACAGGTCAATCAACAGAAAAGATAACTGGTTAAAATAATAATTTCCTGTCATGGTTTCAACTTCTGTGCAGAATGGTTGCGCCCCTTGCATATTCTGAAAACATATTGAAGAATACTTGAGAAGACCTTGTGAGTCCTAGGACCAAATCTGCAACAAAAATAATATCATATTCATTAGGGGGCGGGGGGGGGAGGAGGGGAGAGGATATCTGTAACAGCTCGGTTTCTCAGTCTTTAAAGAGGCTTTCATCATTATGGCCCGAGAGAAAACAGCCCTATACCTTTTGCTGAAAGTTTGCCTCTTAAAGTGCTGCCCAGTTGCCCGGGTGTCTGATGGCAGGGTGATAAGCTGCCACAGGAAACGTCCTGTAAACACGCAGGTTAGGATAGACTTTCTCAGGAGAACAAATATCCATTATGAGTGGGCCAACTGGAAGATGAAAAAGTGAATGTCTAGATCTCACGCATGGTGCAGGCAAGAGAGCTACATTGCTGAAACCACAAGAATGAAGACCTTATCATCCCAAATGAAAGACAGTAATACAACTTTACTTTTCAGCACAATTATGTAAACCGGATGCTTTTAAGCCTCTGATTTCCTCCGGATAATCATGGAGCAGCTGTAGCTAAACAAGGTGTCTCATTATGGAAACCTGTTTTAAGAAATTGAACTAATTGTGTTTAAGATACAGCCCAGAACTCAAGGTTTGTGTTTTAACACTTGAAACCAAGCAAATTGGGATCTGATTACATGCACTATCACAGAAGTGACCTATTCAAACTACATCGCTCTGATTAAAAAGCAGATATGCTCCAAGTAAAGAATTTCTCATTAAAGGTTCAGCACTCAGAAATCTCTGGTTTTGGTTAATCAGAATCTAGAGTTCTTCATCTTTGTGGCAGATTGCAAAGTTCACCTCCACTGAAAACCTATGGCAAACTTTTACAGAGAGCTTTACATGAACCCTGAAAGACACTGTACACTCAAAAGAAGTTCAAATCCTTTCCTTTGGGTACTGGTGATGAGCACACAGAACTGAAAACTCAGGACATTTCAGATGATCTTGCCACAAAGTGAGCACATTATCAGCAAATGAGAAAAAACCTCAAAAGAGTATGAAAGTCCTCATACACCAAACTTTATATCTCTTTTAATAAGAGCTTGTTGCTCAGACCAGAAATGGATTTTCAAAGGGGCTACATATCTTGCTAGTTTCAGGAAAGAGAAAACCCAGGTGCCCATAAATGCTCAATTTTTATGTTTTTAAATACAAGGAAAAGTTAAGAAAGGTCAATCTAGAGAACATGTTTGGGGGCAAATTATGCTGCTAGTTTTTCAGTCAAGAAGCAACAGGGAATTCAGTGAAATTATACTCAAAGCTAAATTTGGCCTTGTGAATAGAAAAAAAAAAGAGCCGTTTGCAAAGATATTCTGAACAAAATTATTCAATATAAACTCAATGAAATAAAAGCTACAATACCATTCAGTATACGCTACTGAATGTGTTAAACAGAGCACTAGAATGCTTACTATAACAATTGTAAGCAAAGTACTATTTATGTCCATATTTAAGATGCTTTTGATGTATATTTTTTATTAAATTTTGGTCAGTACTCTAATATGACTGATCAGACCTCTGTCACACCAAATATGATACAAATAATTTAGATTTTGCCTTTTCAATATCTATAAAAGGATCGCTCCTGTTTACCCAATCTTCCATGCTTTAACATAGTTTGACACTTTTTAGCAGGACTGCAGGCTCTGTATCACTTCAAAGTTGTAACTTCCTACCTGTATGAAAACTCAAAATACAGCAAATGAAAACAAAATAAAGTTTAGGACATAAGAAAAAAAACAACAGTTTGCTAATGTGTACTTGAAATATATAGAAATTCCATCTTCTGAAATGTGATTTTTATTATTCGAACAAATTATACTTCACTTGCCCAAAATATCTTAAAAAAAATTATTTGTAAAATAATAGTGATAGTCACAAAGTAGTAAGTTTAGTAAGCAAGACAGGATATTCAATAACTAGGATGACAGATGAAAGTCAGGTTTCAGAGTTCTGTTCTAAACTCTGTTACAAATGAGCTACAGAAGCAACTATAAAAGCAGTACAATAGCAACAGTGAGGGTTAATTCAAGTTTCTAAAGAGCTTTGCAGTCTAAGTATAGCTTATGTTAGTAAAGCAAAAAATAAACTCTAGAAAGCATAATATACTTATGGTTACAATCAGAATTATAACCATGCTAGCTGATGGAATGTTAACAGATAGCCATAAACACACACACAACTCCACCCTAATTACCAGTTTATGAACAAGAAAATTCAGATTAAAATTGTTTATAATATTGAGGTAGTATTTCTAATATCTGCTACAGAAACAGCATACAGAAACACAGGAACCACAGTTTACATAGTTATTTAAAAAAATAGTTATTTACATATTGACCAATCTAGATTAAACCAGAAGATAGCTAAAACAGTCTCCTCGAATTTTGTGTATCTAAAGAGCTGTCTATGAAAAAAGAAACAAAGGATATTCAATGTATGCGTTTCTTTTCATTTTGACTGTGGAAAAACAAAGGCAAAAGGAGATAAAAGAATGCAAGTTTCATTTACTCAGCCAAATGCAGTACGGTGAAGATAAAATGTTTTGTTTAGTCAGGTTTTTGGTTTTGCTTATACAAACTTCAGATACTTCAGATCTGTTTTGTACTTTCAACATACCAAAGTTCAAAAAGGGTTGCACCAAAAGGTCACATTACAGAAACACAGCAGAATGTAACTGCTTGTGCAGTGGATGCCTGGTTACGTTGGGTCATGCAGAGATGGTTCTAGAAAATACGGCCATACGGCTACACCACGCCAACCAGATGGCAGCGCAGCCGTAGCTGTGCTGCACTGCACCCCAGACAAGAATACTTCAGGACCAAACTCATCCTTGCAGAACAACACCTCCCCATTGGTCTGAGATAATTTGCAATCTGGTCTAGCTAATCCAAAACAAGACAGTTGACTACGCAGTGGTATGTCCTGTGAAAAGTCTCCCACCTTAGGTTTACAAAAACAACTGATTTTGGGTTTAGACCTGAGGAGGCTGGCTGTGATACTATCCAGTGATAGTGTTCTGTCTAATGATTTTTGCTTCAGAGCTTCTATGGCCAAAAGCAGCAAATCTTTTAATGTTATGATGATCACCTCCATCTTCACCTCTGGGAAGAAGACAATACACTGAGTTTCCTTCACTTTCTCTAAAAAGAAAGGAGATGGTGAAGAAACTGAGTGATGCCTAGGTGCAGTTCTCCCAGACAAACGCTGGGAATTGTCCCTCTCTGGATTTAAAGGACTCTGGTCAGAAATTAAGAAATCCAGGCTCTGTCTAGTTGCAAGTATGACGATTTGCCAAGAAGTACCAAAATTATGAAACAAAGAATAGGTATTTTTTTTTTAAATTAAATACATGTCCAAGTCTCCATAAATTAGCATGACCTCCATCAAGAAAACAAAATGATCAGCTGGAATAGAACAAAATTTTCTTTGTTTATTGGAAGTGTTTCCCATACTATCCAGAAGCAAGATAAAACTTGAAGTAATTTTTTTTCCTGTGCTTGTTTATATGATGAAGTTCATGTTATTTTAAGGAATTTCAACCCTCCATTAGACGTAGCGGACTATGAATTCTGCTGGGGAGATCTGAGGTCTGGTTAATTCCTTTTGCCAACCTGTTGTCTCGAGAAGCAACAGTGATTTGTAGCAAAATCAATGCAGAATGACAAATATGTAGAAATCCCAGATACTCATGATCATTTAGATTGTTCTTGTAGACTCACAAGATAAAAATCCCAAAATTCAGAGGCAAAAAGATTCCAGTTTATAACTGGTATGGAAGTCAGGTAACCCTTAAAAAAAACCCCCACGTTTCTCTGTCAGGTGAAAACCAATCAAGTCATCATGCTAGCTTTAAAGTCATCCAATTTCAGCAAACACCTTTGATCTATGTCAGTGTTCTGTTACTAATCTACTGCTGATGAAGAAATATGCAAAACGCAGAAATGACAATGAACAACGGAACCTTGTCCTGCCTAGACACAGACACATTACAGACTACAGCAGGTCATGGGAAAAGTAAGTCAGTTCTCAATCTCATAATACACAAAATCACAAATTCCAAGAGCAAAAACACCTAATGCTTTTTGCTTACCTGATACGGAACAATACTCCCATGAGCAGTACCCCAGCGTTTTGCTTCAATTTTGAAATTAAGGTAATTAGCTGCTACGTGAGTGAGACATGCAACCTGGAAATGGAGAAAAAGTAAAGTATTCAGAAAAGCTGAAACTTCATTGACAACTTCTCTGAGATTTCTGTATATTTATAGGCACTTCAGATATATAAGTTAAAATATTTATGTCACAAAAGTATCCTTTATATATTACATATTATAAACACTTTTTTAATATGAAAAAACTCAGGCTATATCGTGGAAGTGTTTGTATAATTACAACTCAATAAACTCAAAAACCAATACAAGTCCTATAACACTAGTAATGTTAGACAAATCTAGCATTAAACTACCCTAGGAGATAAGACAGTATTACTCTAAATATTCTGCAGAATGGTCGACTGCAGCAAAGAAAAAAAATCAGTCTTGTCCAAAGTCTGGTGGGAAACATGATGGATTTGTGGGATAGACCTCACCATTTCCTGAACCTCAATTCCATGCTTAAATCATAAAGACTTTTTCTCAGTTACAAGATTATCTTTCTGTTTTCTCCTATGCTTCTCATTTTACATGCCCAAGCTATGGAAAATACTTCTGAATTCTTCAGTTCCCCACATGCTCTGTAATATTAATTAAGTGGTAGGCCTTGATAAATCATCTGCCATTAGAAGATAAGGAGAGATTTATCAAGTTATTAGCCAGACAGACAAAACTGGAAAAAGATTAATTTTGTGGAAAATATGGCATGCTAATTTAGTAACCAAAATTTGGGGGGATAAATGTATACTTTGTAAGCACAAATGTATCTTAGGAAAAAGAAGTGAACATTTATGATGCAGTAATGCATGAAAATCAGTGGTTCTGTTATAATCAATGGCAGATTCTTTATTCTAGTTTCTCCGAGAGAATACAGTATGTGACTATATATCTGAAGCCAAGTAACGCAATAAAGCATTACATTTAGTATGCAAGGTGATCGCTAATTCATCAGACAAAATGTATTTGTTTTATGCTGTTAACTAGTTGTGCCAGTAAGTGCAACTGCTGGCCTAAATAGGTCATGTGAATATTTTTTTCCGAAAATATTATTTTCTTCATGTTTCTCCCCTAGATGGAAGAAATTTGCTATGATGATCCAAGTGTTTACACTATTCCGTTCCTACTAATCTGTCTAATCTACATCAAAACATGCAGTAATTAATTCAGAGTCAAGTATTCACATTCCAATATGTGAATTATATCAAAATTTCTAGAAAAAGATTGTCATTTCTTTTCCTTTCTCCATATATGCTGAAAAGGCAATGTGAATGTGTCACACTCACATTTAAAGCGAAGCAAATACTTAACTGTAAATCATGGACACAGTGACTTAGTCCAGCAGAAAACCTAGGAAAATATACAGCAAATAAGAATTTAACTGCTGCCAAAAACTACGTCCATATATACTAACTACAAATACAATGCTTTATTCCTGAGTATGGTTGGAAAACACTTTGTAGTTGGATTTCAGCAGCAGCTTATTATATCCCAGTGTCACTTCATTCAGCTAAAATGTTGAACAATGTCTAGTCTGTCCTTCAGGCCACAGGAAAATCCCAGCAATTAAGGAAACAGATCTGGGAGGTACGTAGAAAGGACTTTACTTCTGGTTTGCAACTTTTCTCGGCAACACAGAATGAAACACACAGTTATTACAGAGAGAGTTTATGAGTCACAAAAGTGTGTTATTTATTAATAACATATACACTAGACTCATCATTCCTGTCATTTTTCAATTTGGGGCCACAGTTCATAGTGATATTTTCTTCTACCACAGCAAATGGTCTCCTGGTTTGAGGTAGAACAAAACCAATTTTCTTTTCAGTTATTTTACTTTTCACTGTCGTGGTTTAGGCTGGGCTGGCCACTAAATGAACGACAAATGACTATGCAATGATGACGAAATATTGTTAGATATTCTTCTGTATTGTTTGTGTGTAACACTACATAACTGCTGTATTGCAAACCAGTTTCACTGACCAATGAGATGCATCCACTAGAATGGGCTTTTACTTTTAAAGACATAAGGATGCCCTCTGTGATGTGCCCTCATTTAACTTTCCACATTTCTGGAAGGAAACCCTATACCAAAATTAACTCTGGGAAGGGCATGGTGAATTAAAACCTAGTGAAACAGAAATCCTATAATATTGATACTGAATACAATGGAGCCAAGATTTCATTCCACTTCTTTGTTTATATTCTATGCTGTAGAAATAAATAGAGTTATGAGTTTCTGTCCTGGTTTCAACTGGGAAAGAGTTAATTTCTCTTTCTAGTGATTGCTGTGAAAGGAACATCAATAATACCTATTGGGTTTAGTTGTTGCTAAGTGATGTTTACATTATTCAAGGACTTTTTTTCAGCTTCCCATAGAAGAACAGACAGACCAATGGAACGGCCAATGAAATATTTCATACCATAGACATCACGCTCAATACATAAATGGGGGTTGGCCGGGGGGCAGGAATCCACGATCCTTGCTCGGGACAGTGCCAATTCACTGGGCTTTGAGAGTGTCTGGTGTTACTATTATTAGTGTTATTATTAGTGTTACTTTTTCTTTTCTGATACTGTTCTATTAAACTGTCTTTATCCCAACCCATGAGGTTTTTTTTCCTTTCCGTTCCTTTTCTCCCTTTTCTCTCTTCTAGGGGAAATGGGGATGAGCGAGTGGTTGCAAGGGGGGGTTAAACCACAACAGTTGCATAAAAAATAATCCTTCACAAGAAGACTTCTATCCTTAAAAAAAAAAAATAAAAAAATCTTTTTAACAGTGTTGCAAATTGCTTCAGACTTCTCAATGATATGAACATAATTCTTTCAATGGTAGGAAACGTACATCTTGATTTCTCCACAGCACTTGTTCACAGTACAATAGGAAAAAAAGAATTAAAACATAATACTCCCTAGATATTGGAACTGCGCCACTAAAGCTTCTGCTCAAAGACTTGTTTCAGTAGCAATAGACAGTAAATTCCAAGGAAGTCAGAAGCTCAGTAAAGACTGAGTAATTTTGGAACTAAAAGTTGCTTAGGCTATATAAAGGCCTCAGTTCAACACGATACTTAGTCTGAAGAATAATTCCATTTCAGTCAATGTACCAATTACTTGCTTGAATGCATATGCCTATGTATCAGGCTGAAACTGGTTTCCTTATTATTGTTTTTTTCAATAAATCATGAGGGAAAAAGGCTTTTGGTTCCCTTTGACTCCATTCTCTGAGTTGGATACCTTGTTCACAGTCAAATCAGCCAGCCAAAAAGAATTATTACTACTAGTAGTAGCAGTATTATCATCATCATCCAAATAAACTTATATTGACCACATCAAAGTAAATATTTCAATGCTTTGTGTTTTATGTATAAACACGCTTAGTTGAGTGAACTCTGTGGCCTTTTGCCCCTTTCATAATAACTCTCTGATGAATTCATCAGACTTAAACGATGATTCTATTTCTAATGTCCCACAAAACTGTTATAGACAGTCTCAGGACTACCGTACTTTCCCTTTTCCTCTCTTCCTGGCTTAGTTCATTCTCCCCAGTCTCACCAAAGATTTACTCTCACTAAAAAGGCACTATCCAAAAAAATCTTTCAGCATATACATTTTATGTCCTTAATAAAGAATACAAAGAATTTTACCTGCCTATACCTTATGGTTGTTAAGCAAACTACTGAACTATATGCATAAAAAAGATATCCCAACGAAACATTTCTACAAACATTATATCCCCTAGAGAATATGTTTTTAACAAAATAAGTCTCTTTCTCCAAATTCCCCTGTAATTCAAGACTCAGTTAGGACCTCACTGCTAGAGACACTTCTTGCAGTAGGAATATCTACAGTGCAATCAATCTCTCAAAATGAAGTTTGGGTACATCTGTATTACATATTCAGTTAAGTATTTTTAAATCTATATTTAAAACTGCTTTCCTGAAACCTTATAGACCCATTTCTTTTCTCCTTTAATTAAGAACTAATCCTTAAAAGTAACCTTTGGGCTTGTAACATTAAAGCGGATGTAATACAATGATACAGACATCTCTATTCATTTGCTTGCAGAGACAGATCTATGCACTGTAAATATGTATTATCAAATATCTACAGATAAGCATTTCTTTATTTCACATCAATAAAGGGAACACACATTTCAACATTCCTTTCTGATATTACTGTTGACGGCCAAATCACATATTTGCGTTACATACTTACTTAAACCAGAACAAAAAGAGAGCTGCATTACGGTCTGAAAAGTTATGCTCAGCTTGTGATGGAATCAGACAGATGGGAAACAAGATATTAAAAGCCACAAGGTGAGCAGAAAAAGAAAAGAGACAGAATTTCAAAAGATTTTTTTCAAGATAGCACATCAAACATAATCTCTTACAATGAGTTCACTGAGTCAATCAATCATTTAAATGCAAGTTCAACAAGTGTATATGATAATAAACCTTTCCAGGTAACTGGAAAGAGGAGAAAAGAATGATTTTAATTATATTCTTTACTTTCTTCTCCCTCCAATTTTGTGTCTGCTTTCCTGCCACGTATCTTAACAACACTTTGACTCTTAGCCAAGTTAATTTTTTTTTTCCTCATTCTTTTTTTACTTTTTCTTAAAGTAGGCATGTAGACTGCCTTTTAGGAACTTTGAGACACAGGCTTTTTACAGCAGCACAGATAACTTATTTCATGCTATACTACTGAATTAGTAACCCAAATATTAACTTATAACTTTGTAGAAAAAATCATTATGGAAAATTTCAGTGCCTTCTATTGTGCAAAGGCCAATAATCTTCCACTTACATCTCCGTAATTCTGGTGACATGGGAAAAAGATTTTTACATGAGAAAAATTTGAACCTAAGAGGGCAATCCTCATTTGGTGGGCACTAACAAAGCTCTCTTAAAATCACTGATCCTACGCTGGTATTTACCTAATGACTGATTTTACTGTTTTACATGTTTTCCCCTTTCCATATTGCAATGAATAGTTTGAAAGTAATAAATCAACATTCAAGTTCAATTAATTTTGCTCTTGCAGTTACCCCTCGTCACCCTTCTCATTTCTTTATTTGTATTGAAGCTGTTTCCATGGATATGTCCATGGAGTGATCCTCAGCTCTTGCTTCTTGAGTGGCTTTTTTTTCATGAATAAAAATACAAAGCCAAAAACCTCTATCTCTACCAAGAAAACCCCACTCCATTTAGAAGAAAACCCCACTCTTCCAGTTGAAGTCTAATTGTGTTTAGCCACAAGGCTTAATGAGAGTAGAAATAAGTTCTTACTAGTCTGCAATCGCCTCGCTGCTGCCATAGGCAGTGCACATGTTTCATGTTACATCCTAAGCATTGACCCAACTGGTTCAGGATGTGGCACCGTGCCACAATGAATGGTGCTGTTCTACCAGATTTTAGGCGGGCAAGTAACTGTGTTTCAAATGCCCACAAGCATGAGCTGGGCAGCAGGAACCACAGCCTTGCAGAAAGGCAAGAAAGATGCCACGATTCAAGGCAGCCCATTCCACAGGGACCCAGCAAGAAGCCACAGCTTTCCCAGCAGCTGACAACAAACATCACCTTATGTCTGGGCACTTAAGGGACTCCCCATCTAGCCCGGAGTTGAGAGCTCTGCAGAGGATAAAAATCAGCTCAAGAGTGCCATACGCCCACGGGCCGGGCAGACATCCCCACCTGCGGGTACGCAGCAAAGCCACTGTTCACAAAGGAGCAAGATTTTACAAATTCATCAGTGGTGTTCCTACATCTGTGCAAGGCAGCAGGTCTGATCTTCTTCTGAATTCAAAACTGCTGGTCCCATAATCCCTCTCGACATCATTTTTTCCCTCCCCTTTAAGAGCCAGTAGTACTGTAGCTGCTTTCAACCAGTGCTCTGCAGACCAGTAAATTCCAGGAATGACTTGGTCTGCAAAAACTAACAAAGCAAGACTACTATCACATAGGCCAAGGCTTACTTCAGAAAATGTCTGTGGTCACGTTATGAACACTCCGCTCTGGGTAAAAAATGTTTTCTTCCCAGTGACGCTGATTTCTTTTAATGTGAGCCTCCAGGAAGGGATCACGAATTCACCCTTCACAAAAGAAAACTCCTGGCATTGAAGCATCAGCAAATAGTATAATCCCAGAGACAAATACAATCTTGTAAAAATAAAATCAAATCCTTAATGACAAATAACTACAGTTTTAGAACAGGTCTCCTGTTTTAGGGGCTTCCAACCAGACACTTCAGCAAGTACCCAACTCTGTGCCAGTAATCACACACAGCTTGTGGGACTTGCTGATTAAAGTTAGCCACTTGATCAAACAGCACACGGCAAATCACAGTGACAGAAATGACGCACTAAGAGATGCTTAATGAACTAGAAACAATAAAAAATACAAGCAATGTGAAAAACAATGGACATGTAGTTGAAAACCCTATCTTGAACACGGAATCTCAGAAGGGAAGAAAGCTAAAGAGAGCAAAACAGACTTCAAAGTGCACAATTGTGTAGATACTTTTTTAGTGTGAAAATGATGGCTGAAAACAACTTTTGCTTTATAAAAAAAATTATGTTTAGACTACATAAACATAGAGAAACCAAGGCACCTTCAAAAACACAAGGCATTTGCATAGCAGAGAACTGCTGAGTTCAGTGAAATGCAACAACAAAAACCTACAAATAATTTTTCTAATGAGCTATTTAGAGCTTATAGAAGACCAGAATGAAGACTTCTGTGCTTCCCGTAGCATGGAGATCACCTCCTGATTAAGATTAAATTAGTATTAACAATGGCAAAGACTAGATGCAACTAAAAGATGTAGGACTTGAAATTTCAAAAATATATACTACTCAGCACACAGTTTCGAGAGAAACTAAATGTTAAACGGACTCCCAACTTTCCTTAGTCTCCACTTTAAAAAACAAAACAAAACAAGAAACGTCCACACACTCAGATGAATTTTAGGTGAAGGATAAGAAATAAAAATCCTGACCATTGAATCTATTAGACAGCATGGCATGAAAGAAACAAAACAACAACAAAAAAAACCAAACAAACAAACAAAAAAAAAGATTTCTTTCAAATGAGCTCCGGTTGAAGAAAGCAACATTTTTAAATGAAGAATAAATTACATCTTCATAATGAAAATAATATACTAATAAGCTTTTACTGAAAGTGTAAAGAAACATATTACTTTAACCACTGAAAAATTACTGTTTCAGCTTCGTAACAACACAGGAACAGCTCTAAGGAATCTGTCACTTTAAAAAAAAATTCTCTTAAAGAGAATATTCAGGTTAAAAAACCCAAGAACTCCAAAATTAGTCTGCACATTCTGTTCAAGATCTTGGTGCACTTATATACAAGCCTTAATCATATGGTCCTATACTATTTTTCTATTGAGCATCTGACTCATTTAATTAGTCGGTACTTACTGAATATTTACTTTTAATTTATTCAGGAATATACAGACCAAAATTCCACTGAATCTCCTAGAAAGTCCCTACCAGCTTCTATGCACATCATATGTTGTCCACATTGCACCTTGTGCCACGGTGAGTTGTTTCAAAAGACAATTCTCTGAAACAAGGGTGATTCATCTGCAAAATTTCAAATTTCCACTCCAAAGAACGAAGGCACTGAGTTTCTCAGGAGGAAAAAAAAAAAAAAAAAAATAAGAAGCCAAGCCCATCAACGTATTTTCCCATAACTTGTTCCTGGAAACAGATGAATCATTTTAACAGTAACTCTGAAAACAAATCACTTTTTGGCAATTCCATGACGTGGAAAATTCAGCCAAAACAGTTACAACTTTGGAAAAGTTATAAAAATTAAAACCAGACTCTGATAACAGACATATCAGACAACCTTAACTAGAAATGACGCTTCTACAATCATATCTTCAAATCTCCCTCTTCTCTCCAGAAAGAATATATATCCACTGAAATATCAAATGCATTATGCTCGGCGTTTTCATACAGCTTTACTAAGTCCAGGCAAAATTCAACTTGTGAAAAGTTATTTTATACAGTTTTTCTAATATTATAATACATTTTTTTATATTATTCCTTTCCCACCAAGAACCTATGCATTTAATATGAATTACAACTTATCTGGTTTTTAATTCTATTTAATGATATCTGGTTGTATTTCACTGATTGTTTAGAAGTTCTTAGAGTGGTTTCTATTCATGCAAAGAACTGCAAGCACACTTGCAAAACACAGAATAATTTGAGTTTAAAAACAGTAGCTAAATTTAATAGCTGAGAATAAAAAGAGCAAAACATTCAAATAAAATCCAGACAAACAGATTTTGCTCACATAAAAATTAATTACCTGTGAAGACAGGCATCAAAATAACTACAGCAATTTCTCTTATTATTTGTAATAGGGTATAGCCGGAGGTCCCACTTTGGATGCTACATACACTTCATGAAGGATTCTATTGTTTTATTTAATCAGTAATAAGGATGCCTTTCCATGCAAAGCTGCCAACATACAAAAGAAGCTGTATTAAGGCATTTTTCACTTTTGATCTTATGATTAGAAACAGCGCCATTTACAGTGAAAATAGGCATACACGTAACCATTTACAGCACCCATCTTTTTGTCTCCACATTTATGAGCATTAATGCTTGCACAGAAAAAGGAATCTTAAGTGTGTTTGTCTGCTCCTGACAGTGTAATTTTCATCTTATCTGTGGATAATTGTCTCTCCACAAAAATAACGCTAATTTCAACAGCATGTGGTGCAGCAGTGCAAGCAGGTAGATGTTTAGATTTTTTTCCTTCGATACATAGTGAGGCACACAGCCTTGTCTATTCAGTTGGGTGAGAAACATGCAAATGTTCCACCACTATTATCACAGCCAAATCTCCTGCGGTCCTAACAGTATTATCTCTGCAGAACATCACTGGCATTAGTTGTAACACAAAAATCTCTGGACACTGCCCATTAAGTACTTATGTGCTAATGCACTACAGGGATGACACGAGAAGCAAACCCATGCAATTGAATGAAATGCTCAAAATAGGATGTTTTACAATGCACAAGATTGTACTTCTGTGCCTCTGCAGCATTAATGAACACCCACCATTCAGTTGTACACAATGCTTCTTTGAGCACTCTAATGCTGTCCGCAATGCAGATGTGGTTCACCTACTGAGCCGTTAAACAGCACACAAGTGAGAGAAATGTGGTGCAAAGCTCTATTTGATTTGAGAAATAAATGGCTTGGGATTACCACTGAGACTGGAGTCAAAACCACTTCTGCCTGATAACGCATTTTGAATAGTGGCAACAAGTTTGTAAATGAATCTCTGAAGAAGGAAGTTTTTCCTTAACAGATCTACAAAAACATTTAAATAGTACCACCAAACCCCAAAACGTTGTACTACAGAGTAAGATTGAATGAAAATACAAAATAACTTCACATAATTTTTTATCAGAGAAATACAGTACTACAAATACTCATTCCAAAGAAGGCAAAGTATTTTTACAAATATCTGAGCTCTTTAGATAGAGTTTAATGGATACCTGTTTTTGAAGTCCTAAAACAGAGTCTTACCACTTTTCTTTATAGCTTACACTATAATATAATACATAACTAATGAATTATGACCTCTGGTCTACACATGTCACTTCTCCAAAAACTTTACAATTTAATTGATGAGTCAGAAACAATACATTGCTGAATAATACAAACATGGAGAAACACAGTCATGGCAGCAGAACTTCATCAGACCAAAAAGAAGTCCTTAGTCCAAATTTGTTTCAGCATCATCCTTTACTTCATCTTTTTTTTATAAATTATAATCTACAGAGAAATTCCAATCACAGCTATCTGAGGCCATCAAACCAAGCAGTGTTAAAACTTCGCTAGTGTTCCACCAGCATACCCATAAAATGACGTACTTGTTAAGGTTTATTAGATTTCCAGAGGCTCAACAGCACATAGAAATCGATTGTTTTGCTAACTTAAAATTTTCCATGACATAAAATTTAAACCTCTTCCATCAAGTTACAGCCCTTTACCTTGCTATTTACATAAATAAATAGCGCATGAGGTGTTGAAAGGCCCTAACCAAATCTGACCAATTTACAGAATGACTTCTTAAGGCTTCCATGAGTTTCGAGGGAGGGGTGAACTTCTGGGGTACACTAAAAGTGCTTATTCTGCTACTAGTTGCTTAAATCATTCCCATTTCTTTTGAGCTACCCTGGCTATCCTTCTTCTCCTAAGACTTAGCATGATCCCGAAATATGATCTGCGGGTAATAAGCTACAACAAACATCTTGATTCCATTTCCAGAATTACATCCTTATTCAAAGGTCATCTAAATAATAAACTAATTAAAAGAAATGTTTTACTTTGTCTTCAGACTCTCTCCGCTACCCACTCCAGATAGCCACTTTTATTTTTTCTATGTATTAAAGGGGCGTATTTTTTTCTGTCTCCTTCCTAGTCTTTCTCTAATTGATGACAGAGGTAGCTCAACACAGGAAAATGAAGCTGCAACATGCTCAGGCTTAGTTTCATTAGCACAAGAACAATAGTAGCAAAGACAAAAAGGCAAAAAAGGCACGGAATTTACTGTCAGATAGCAGCTAAAGAAGAAATTCCCTTGCCATCTGGGTAGGTACTCTGCTTACAGAATAAAGAAAGACACTAAATAAATCCAAGATCCAGCTGGAGTATGATCTACCAACGACTTTTTGCGTAACTGATCATTAGAGATCACAACACAAATTCCACAGAGGCCAATATTAAATTGAGTTATTGTCATGTTAGTATGGTCTTCTGGTCTATTCAATAAAATTCTGGCCACTTAAAACCCTGAGGGATAAATTCTGTTCTTAGTTATAGTGATGTCCTCAATGGAAACTATCGAGAATAGGAGCCAAGAAAAGTGTTTAATGCACAGTATACATTTAAGGAAATGTTCACATTAATTCAGATTTTATTATCTTTCCATATCAGAGCTATGCAGTAAAAAAGACAGCATCTCCATACCATACATACACAATTTTTTATCATGACAGAGACTAAGAATACAACGTTTTGCAAAGATGATGCTTTATAAGCCTGTAAAAAAGAACTGCTTATTCAAACCATACCCAAAACAAGACAACTAGCTGGCCTCCAAAATCACCAGCAGCAATGACCTCTAAAAAGGCATATTTTCTTTCTGTATTCAGTCAACTCACAGCTCTCAGTTACCAAGCAGAGAAGCAACAGGATACAGTATTTGAGTTCCAAGATTGCTATTTCTCACACAACTTACTGCTCAGGGTTCCTGTGATGCCATATATATCTTACAGGCAGTATGTAATTGTTACCAGTTTCACCTATACTCAGTAATTATTAAAGATACGTCATGAAAGCCCTGAATAGAGAGCACTAAAAGCACCTTAAATAGATAAGCCTTTAACACAATCATCTTGGGGAAAAGTGATCCAGAAACAAAAAATTATCATTTCTAAACCTCACCATTATCTCAATAAACTAGCTGCCAAACTAAAGCACAAAGATGGAATATATAAAATAATTTATTCTAGGGTCCCTTTAAAATTTTCAGAAGATTGAGAGTTTGCTATAGCAAATGCAGAATTAGTAAAACATAGTAATCAGAAGCAGAGAAGTTTCTGATGAACAATCATATAACACAAACAATATTAACCACATTATCCTGTCTGTGGAATCTGGGGGGAAAAAAAAAACCACACTCCAAAATTGCAGAAATGTTAAATGTAAAATACTTCTTGCAGATTTTCAATCCAAGAGAAACCAACTTATTACAGTATTTGTTGGAGCCTGGTTGTAATTAAATACAGGAAGGATATTAAAACTTCCAAGAGATTTTTTTTTTTAAGCCACAACAGAAGAAAAGGCACAATTGCATAATTGGAACCAAATCCAAAACCCACTTCCTTCTTATTTACTAGCATCATCTAAAGGACACTATTTAGATGCTGACGCTGAAAGGTCTGGAGCTGACAACTGTAAATCATCTAAAAGTCAAAAATTTCAAAGGAATTGTATGACTTGGGTTAAAAGTTTATAGATGAGAGATATAGAAAGTTAGTGCTCACTGCAAAACCACATCCTAGCGGTCACCGTATCTCTCTTGTCAATAAAAATCATAGAATTCTATTTTGTTGTGGGGAAAGGAGTCCTCTTTGGTAGTAATAAACTGCTATATAGCTATAGGGCAAAAAATGTTTGATATACAGAATTGAAAGAAAGATGTCCTTTTAAGATATGCTAAAAACAACATGTCTTCAGAGAACAGGATTTCATTTATCATTTTGTTCTACACAGACCAGTTAAATACTAAACAAACTTGCCAGTTAGTGGGATATTTCTTTAAAAAGCTTCAGATCATTTTCATTGGCAGTTGAATTCAGCTCAATGTTCTTTGTCATGAGCATATCTGCGCAGGAAATTAATATCAAAAGCATCTCCCCCCCCCGAAAAAAAATTCTTCCATTTCTATAAGGCATGCAGAAAAATGACAGCACAGGCATAGATGGACATGTACACGCTAGGTTTTTTGCTATAAAATAAACCCAGCATTTTTCAGGGATTTCTAATTATTTAAGTGCTTTAACCCCGGGTTGTTTTTTTTTTCCTTTCTGACACAAAGTCATCAACACTGCTCAGTGAAGACATATGTATAGTCCAGCTTCACAGCTCTCAGTTCAGAGGAAGGGATGGACAAAAGGTGCAAGCATGCTGTTGCATTAGCTCAGCGCATGAAATGCTGACAAAAGCCAAAGATTTCACACAACTCTCTGCTATTGTAACACTATTAATAGCAGGACAGTTCAGCAGTGCTTTTGTTTTACATACAGAAAATACGATTCCTTTTTTCTCATTAAAAATTACTACAGTGAAACTCACAGTGAAGGGAAAGTTACCATGATGCATCTATTCGACCTCTAGATCCCACCATTAATCAACTGCAAGAAGAACCTAACAAACTAAAAGTCTACAAGTTTAGGTTTCTTATTGTTTTGGCAGCATCCATGAGAGACTTCAAAAGACCATACTTTTTAAACATTCATCACATGAGGAAGAGCTAGCTTTAGATATCTCAGCTTGGTATGTTAAACCCTAATTCCTTTGAAAGCATGGATCTTTCAAGAACCTGATCGTATAACAGCAATCGTCTTCTAAAGAAAAAACATTACCATGAGAAATACTGTGAGCAATTTTTTTTTTTTACATTACTTTTTAGATTTTTGCTCTTTCTTAGTACGCTCATCCTCAAGGACTTAAAAGCAACCAACAGTTTTGCAAAAAGAAAGAAAACAAACGAGGACAGCTAGATGTACTCAGAGAGTCTCAGCTGTCAGTTATGTTCCTCATTCATTTTAACAAGTTTTTTAATGGGATTGATCATATGGGTTTATTTTTGGTACCCCAGCACCTCATCCATAAATATTTTTCCCAATTTAATAAATGTTCTCATTACAGTCTTGGGCCAACACCATAAGGTTAATTTGGACTGAAGTATATAGAGTTACCTAAAACAAAAGGGCTATTTTCTGAATAACAAATTATGCGCATACTCGATTCGAAAATACCAACTTATTTCAGTTTAATTTACCCAACACTGAAGTAAATAAAAACATTTATTTTACATGAGGAGTGTGCATGTATGGACTTACTTCTTAATATCTTTTAGATAACCATAATCTGATAACAAGCATGGAATGAATTAACATTTTAAAAAAGCTTTAAATTATCCCTTCACCATTTAGTACTTCCTCGGCTAAGCACGTAGGAGTCAAACACCACGTATCATGCTTTGCTCACTAACATCTATTCGAGTCTTCCTTTCCTCCGTATGCCGCTGAGTAGCCTGGAGGATGATGATGTGAAACTTCAGATGGAAATTCTGCAACGTGAGAACGCTTTTGTGCATAGCCAAAGCTGTCCTAACAAAGGAGAAAATTCTAAAGACAAATGAGGCAACTAAATAAAGTTGAAATAAAAAAAGAAAGTTACAGCAACACCTAACTAACTCCTGTTACTTTCAGCATTTGATAAAATATCAAACAATAATCGTGAAAGCTCCATTAAAAAAAGCAAAAAGACAGTGGAACGAGGAATCAAAAATAACAGAATGTCTCTGGAAATTACTGGAAGTCCTTTTAATAAAATCAGAAATGAAAAAGATCAAGCAGAAGCTGCCATTCTATAAAACACTATCAGATACATTAAACAAAAAAAAATACTTCCATATATATGTACAAAATATTTAGCAGGAGTTTAACATACATTTTAAATGTTTAGAAATGTTTAGAAAAATAACTGCTTATTACATTTTTCAAATACAGACACCACATTTGCAAATATACATAAGTATGATGAAGAATTCAGCCCTTAGACACATTTCTGAAACAAATGAAAAATTCTTTGTTGATTTAAGCTCCTCCTTTCCAGATCTGATTTCTGTAGGTATTAAAACAAGAGCAACCTCAATCTTTATTATCATACAGTGATACAGGGGAGAAGAAACCTTTGGAGGTCATCTCGTTCAACCTCCTGCTCACACCAGGGCCAATCTGTTGCACAATGGGCACTGTATCATCTCTCAACTGTAGTGACAGGTATAACGTGAAGAAATATACAACCGAATAAAGAAAAAAATAACAGAGCACTGTAGTAGTTTTGATGAGTACTGCATACAGTTTTGATGTACATGTTAAAATGTACACGAGAATTCCTACGCACCACGCACCCTGTTGCTACCAGCAGGTAGCTACACCAGCAAGACAAGGTATCATCCGATCACATGCAGCTCTTACCAACAGCACTTTCTTCTTCTGAAGTATAAATCATTGCACCAATGATGCTTAAATGTTGAAGGGCAATTTAAAGTTTTGTTATTCGTGGTATACATCTTTGTCTTTACAATTTTGGTGAGATTTCTCTTTAATGCGCCGAGAGAAAATGCTGCATCTTCAGGCTTACTTTACTCTTTAATTCCCAGAGCCAAAGGCAGACTTCCCAGATTAGATTTACTTTGATACTTGGGTGATACTTGATTACTCTGGATGATTTTGCACAAGTCATTCAATCACACTGATGGTAATATTACCTAGTGCCAAGGCTTCCTTTCCAACAGCGGTTTCACTATTTATGCTTGTCTATCTCAAATGATCTACTACAACTGTTACTTACGGTCTCAGGGATATTATAAACCTTGATTAACCCATGTTTTCGAAGAACATGGAGGTCCTTCGTAAAAAGCAAAAACCAAACATAATGCAGTAGCAACTATAACTATGTCACGCAAAATGGTCACTGCCAGAGTGGCAGAATAAGGAAGCTGTCACTAATGCCATTATTGTCATTATTATTGTTGTCATTAGTTGTACTAACTAATTTGCATTAATTTATGTCAAAATGTTATTCTTAGGCTCAAACATCCATACAACAAAAAGCAATTTGTTTTAAAACTCCTACCTGAGATGACAAGAGATTACAGTCGATGTGCAGTCCTTTCCCCGTCTTATACCTCTGAAGTAAACCAGCCATAATTGCCCCATATGTATACAACCCAGTAGCAAGATCTGTCATGGCTACTCCTGGTCTAACTGGCTCACCACCCTAAAGAGAAAGAAGAAAACACCCCAAGATAAAACAAAACACAAAAAAAAAAAAAAGGAAGGAAAACAAGAAGAGGCAAAACATTACTTTTTCTTATAGTACATTCTACGCAACTTGTCTGAAAAAGTGTTTACAGATTTCTGCATTGCAACCTGCAAGAAATAAGAGTATCTTTGAGTGAACTGAAGCATAAAAACCACCACTGAAAAACAATATCTTGCAGATTCTTGCAGTATCTACGCAATTCTGTAACTTGGTGATGCTGCAGACTGCAAATTATGAATGATTCATTTTGCTACTTTTTGCCCTAATGCTCCAACTCACCAATGCAAAAAGGAAAGAGATACCATCAGAAGTAAGAGAATCTAGTGAAAACTGAATTTCATTATGCCTGGAAGCCAAAGGTCTAAAGGATTTCCATGGTACGCTGACACGGGTGCATGCCTGTTTAAAAGACAGAACCATATTGCTTTGCTCTTCTCACTCGCTTTTTCTCCCTCCTCTCCTGGACCTTCCCTAGCCAAATCTCAGGTTTGTATTTTCCAGTACATGCACTCCAGACTTCTAGTGAGAAAACAAAACCAACTTTGTTATGTTTACACATGTGCCTATTACACCTGCAAATACATTCAAATTCTTGATCTTCTGACAAAAAATAACTGTAAAGTTGTTGGTTCAAATATTCTTTTTCAGTATGTCATCCTTTTTTTCTGGCATCGAGGGAAGAATCTTGATTTACATCATGTGTTTCAGAACTTCCCTAATCATTGGAATGAAATACAGCCCCTCTGCAATCAATGGCAAAATGAACTTCTAATTTCAGTCGAGGTAGGCTTTTATCAATACAAGTTTAAAAGTGCTTCTTCTGACACATTCTCCCATTTCCTACTCCAAAAAGTTGGAGGTCGGATGCTCAGATTCTGACAGCTGTTGTTTGCCTTGAAGTACAGTCCACAAACAGCAGTGCAAAGTTAAGGAGACTGGTTCAGAGTTTCAGCACTTAAGCAAGCCTATCATAAGTCAATTAAAAATCAGTATAATTGATAAATAATAACCATTCAACAAAGTTCCCATAAATGCCTTTAAACTAATCTAGCATAAATTCAATAAAATTGAATTTACAGAATTATTTTAGTTAGTTATGTCTAAACTCTGAGTGTAGTCATACTTATTAACATACTTAGAGAAGTTTTTCTTGTTATCCTTGATGTCTCTGGACAGATTTAATTCTATCTGGGCTTTAGCTTGCCTACTGCGGTTCCTGGCTGCCCAGATAGTTTCTCTGTATTCTTCCCAGGCTACCTGTCCTTGCTTCTACTCTCTGTAGGCCTCCTTTTTGCTTTTGAGTGTGTCCAGGAGCTCCTTGTTCATCCATGCAGGCCTACTGTCTTTTCTGCCTGACAACTTCTTTCTTGGGATACGCCACTCCTGAGCTCGGAGGAGGTGATCCTTGAATACTAACCAGCTTCCTTGGGTCCCTCTCCCCTCCAGTGCTTTCATCCATGTTACCCTGCCAAGCAGATCCCTCAAGAGGCCAAAGTCTGCTCTCCTGAAGTCCAGGGTAGTGAGCTTGCTGTGCACATTCCTCGCTGCCCTAAGGATCTTGAACTCTACCATTTCACGATCACTGGAGCCAAGGCTGCCCTTGAGTTTCACATTCCCCACTACCTCCTCCTTGTTGGTAAGGACAAGGACTAGCATGGCTCCTCTACCATTTGAAGAAGAAAGGTGTCATCGACACATTCCAAGAACTTCCTGGATTTCTTGTGCCTTGCTGCGTTGTCCCTCAAACAGATATCAGGGTGGTTGAAGTCCCCCATGAGGACCAGGGTCTGTGAACGCAATGCTGCTCCTAACTGTCTATGGAGGACCTCATCCACTCCATCATCCTGGTCAAGGGGCCTGTAGCAGACACCCACTGTAATGTCACCTGTCCCGCGTTCCCTTTAATCTTGACCCATAAGGTCTCCATCCATCCCCATTGGCTCTTCATCCACCCCCAGGTGGAACTCCATGCACTCCAGCTGTTCATTGACATAGAGGGCAACACCCGCTTCTCATCTCCCCTGCCTGTCCTTCCTGAAGAGACTGTATCCCTCCATTCCAACACTCCAGTCACAGGAGATGTCCCACCATGTCTCCATGAACCAATGAGATCATAGCCCTGGAGGCGCATGCATGTCTCTAACTCCTCTTGTTTGTTCCCCATGCTACGTGCATTTGCATAGAGGCACTTCAGCTGGGCCCCTGATGAAGCTGACTTACAGGCTGGAGTGGCTGCATTTCCTTCGTGTTGCTCTGCAAGTGGCCTTCCTTTGAGGTGTTTTATCTGTGACTCCCCAGTTCCTATTGCCTTAGGAGCCCCTGGCTCGTCTCCATGAGATTTTACAGTGTGCTGCAGCATACCCAGCGCATCTCAGGGACCCATCCCTCAAACCTTGGAGTGTCATCCCTTGTCTTGTCATGAGCAAGCCTGATAATATCCCCCCTCCCCCAACAAGTCTAGTTATTTCCATTAAATATGGAAATTGTTCTAAAATTACATGCTTAATAAAAGTATTCTAAGTCTAGTAGTCTTTACAGATGGGAAATAGCTGCTGAAGCTAATATGAACCAGCAATGGCTATATTTTTCAACAGCTCTGAGCTATAGACCACGTGTACTCTTTTGTTGCAGTTTGTTTGGTTTTAAGCTGAAGAATGGCCCCTCTGGTATTGTAGATCCCAATCATGTCTTGCTGTCTCATGTTCAGTAAAACAAAAACGTTTGTTCAGCAAGAAAGAATGCACCACCATAAAGATACCCTGAATATTGAAAAAAGTGAGTAATAACCCACTTGGAGATGGAAGGGGATTTGTATCCAAATTGGGTTTTATTTAATTATTTTAAAGTTATTGCCTTAATGAGTCATAGAATTTTTCATCAAAGGAGTATTCATCTGGCACTGATGTATCTGAATATATTAACTAAAAGCTTTCTGTTCATCAAATATGAAACTTGAATGTGTTGTTTAACCAGGAAATACCTATAAATTATGTCATCCAGGACAGTAAAAGTGTCATCAGTGTAAACTCTCTCCTTTTACCATATTTTAATTTATGTCAAGAACAACTGGATGTAGCCTAAAGCACCTACTTTCATTCAAAATGGGTTTGTGGTACAGATTTACACAAAACAGATTCCCCGCTATTGCTTGTAAATTTTCATAAACACACTAGAATTTCAAATTCCACAGGTGTCATATATTTCTAATACAGAGGTAATCAAGTACATGTGTAAGAGCTTGAATTCCATGCAGTTTCTGCACATGAAAAAATGGTTTAAAGAAAGCGTTCTACTGTATGCTGTGTTCAGCTTTGTACAATCAGCAAAAACAACACTAGCCCAAACACAGTTGTTTGTGCCTAACTTTGCAATCCTGCAGAAGTTACAGTTTGATTTCAAGGTTCAGAACTTCTCTCAGAAGCATTTCAAAGTAATCAGCATTAAGTCATTTCAGTAACAACTATTTCCTAGTAAAAAAAGAAAAGCAAGCCATTCAGAATTTCTTTATGCAGGAATCTTCTCTTAGATCTTAAAAATCAGATAGGTAAAGCATATGATCTTGTGAATTTCATACTGATTTTTTCAAAGTATAAAATGTGATATTATTGTGCCTCTTTTGTGCATTCCACATTTGTATTAGACTATCTTTATTTCCTTAATAAAAAGGTAGTCATAAACTTCCATCTCTTCCACTGTGGTCTCTTTACTGCCTCAAAAATTACAGTGTTACATGAAAAATAAAGTATTGAAGAAAATGAATGCTATGTGACAGACTTAATGAAGGTTTAAGTTTTGCTCTAAATCCTGTGCTAGTAATATATTGATTTCATTGCTTAATACTAAGACTTTACTGACTAGAGGCATGGCCTCAGTAGCCAATGAAGTTATATGATCTTCAATATCTCTGAGATATTAAATCAGTAGCCAGGTGGTTGGAACAAACTAAAATTCACAATATGAAATTTCTCTAAGCTAAAATGGAATATATATATTGTTATTAGTTTTATCCATTTTTAAAACGTCAGATACAGGACATAATTTCAGTATCCTGTTATTAAAATGCTTTACGAGGAGCTGTAAATATGTATTAACATACCTCAAAATTAAGCACCTCAGTGATGTATGCAGATGTTTTATTGCTGCTGCTCAAATTCATTCTAATTCGTCTACTGCATCAGCTGATAACCTCTAAAACCATCCTGCAAGCACATTCAAGGGCTTGTTTACTGAAGGGAAGTTTTCACAGAGCACTGCAATACTGATGACATTATGCTGATTACCTATAGATACTGCAATGCAATACAAACCCAGTGTTAACTGTCATAACTTTTTTTTTCCAGTTCATAAGACTGGCATTTTCAATTTTATTTAAGAAAAAAATCATACCATAGTCTACTAGGGTATACTTCAAATTATCACATTACTTTTAGTATATGAACTCCTTGTTGTCTGGTCAACAAATAATTCAAGGTTTAATAAAGGAAAACAGCATGAAAAAGGGAACAAGATTCTTTTTTCTTCTTTACTTTGGCCACTTTTCTACACACTGACTGGAACAAGGTTTTCTACTTTTTTCAGAGGTAGTTTTGTGGAATTTTTAAACACAACTCAGTCACATGTGCATAAATGTTATTTTAAAGTACCTTTCAAACAAGCATACAATATGATTTTAAAGACACCTGAGTAAATTTTCACTACAATAACAAAAGGCAAATTTGCTTCTTTGGAATCATTAGCCACTTAAGTCTTAGAAACAAAATGGTCCCTCTATAGATCAGAAAATGGTTTTGAGAAACTGATGAAATAATATATGACCAACTTCAAATAAAGAAAAATAAGAAGCAAGTTTTAGCATGTTTATTTTAATCATGCAAGAGAATGACTAAGTTTGAATGAACTGTTAAAAGCCCCCAGTGACTAAATGGAACTGTTACTAACAATGATTAAATGATTCCTATGATTACATTGCCTCAAGTCCTGGTGAGGTGATGCGAACATCTGGATTTCCAGTGTAGATCTTAACACAATCTTTTAATAAAATCCATCTTCATAATGGCCACTGAGGAATATTACTCATAATACAACTTACATGCAATTATTCAGTGTAACACTTGTATTTTCTGTCATTCACATATCATTGAAAAGCTTTACAAGAGTCCTGGGTTTTTTGCAATTTTTCAACATACTTGCCTTTTTCATGTGGTACTAGCAACATTTGCCCCTTTCTAACATTTTATACTCCCATTTAATTTTGTTTGGTATATTTTGAGGTGTGCATGAAGTTTCTGGCATCGTATTGGAAGTTCTATAGACACCAGGGTCAGAATGCAAAAATTACTTACACTACAGTTACTGTGATTGGTCATTGCTTAGTGTATATGTGCATTATACATTTGAAGAGAAGTACCTGTAAGGACTGCACTCAACTCCGTGTCTTCTCGTGTTCTGAGATGGGACATCCTATAGGTATGTATCACTAACATGGCAGCAATGGGCAGGCAGTCTTAGGACACTAGGCACAAGATGTTGCAGCTTCTTCAGGCAAGCAACGCTTGACTGGGTTTTTTTTTGTTGTTTTTTTGTTTGGTTGGTTTTGGTTTTTTTTTTGGTTTTTTTTTGTTTTTTTTTTTTTTTTTTTTTTTAATAGAAGGAAGGACTCTGGTAACAATAACTGCCACAAGCACAGAGTTCTAATATGTGCCATTGTTTTCGACAGAAAACAAATCTATCAACAGAATATCAATCCTACAGTAGAGTTATATCCAGATCATGCACGGTTAGCTTTCAACAACCTACTCAAACATGAATATCTGACACTAAGTAGAAAAACTTTGTGAACTTGTTTATCTAGGGCATGCAAGTTTCATATTGTAAAGATCAGCACTTCTACCTCCAGAGTTTCAGGAGCACCACCACAGAAGACCATCTAGTGTTCATGATGCATAGAACAGACTTGTAACACTACCTCACTTGGGAAGTCACATTTGGAGACCACATTCTCCGCATCTGTAGGTGATTCGAGACAGTTTAAGTACATGCCTACTTGACCAGCATTTTTTTGAGGTTAAGACACACATTCAGTGTATCCCTGGAATCCAGACACTAAACTACTTCTGTAATGCTTCCTGCACTACTGCAACTACCAAAGATCTTTGATATCAGCAGAAAAAGCAGCACACAAAGCTTTTCTAGAGCCACAAATGGCATCTCTCTGCTTATTCTCAGGCAGGATGACTGAAAAGACAGTTTGTCAGTTATCTGTATGGCTTCACAATTCCCTCTTTTTTTAAGGGGGAATAGCCATATGGTGAGACTTCCCACACACATATATGGTTCCATCATCCAGGTGTGAACAATGTGTCTATTACAGCTCTTGAAGTGACTACAAGTGGCCATTAACAGGTTAGCATAAATTGTCAATTTATTCACTGGAGATTTAGGATACCATTTTCCTTCCATTTTTTGACTCTCAAGTATTGGCTTTGCAAGCCTGGAGTGAGATACCAGAAGAACATAAGCACTATCATTTTCTTAGATTTACAAAGTTAAGACCTCTTGTTGGACTCAGGAGGGCATGCATAACAGATGTGTTAGCATAGGCTAACTTGTTCCATGCAGCATTAAGTTTTAGAATATGGCACAGAAATTCTATTAAACTTTTAAGTTAAACACCATACCTCATGCCCTGTGATATGCATGAGACCAGAAACAGCAGCTGCAATGGAGTCATATCCACCTCTCTGAACCATTGGACCAGTCTGACCATAACCTAAAACAGAAAGTGAACAGTTAGTAATTCTATCAAGGACAAGTACAACATAAACACATATTATTATTTTAGTACAGAAAGGAACCAACTAGTATTTCTCAACAGCTTTTGTTCACAATTTGTCCAGATTGTACAACCAATGAATGCTATTATATTCTATTCCTGCACATTTTTAAGAGTAAACGGTTGGATTTATCCTGTGCAGGTTGATGATGTGTTTGATCTTAATTCTAGACAGATTTCTGGCCGTGCTATGTTTCATTCACTTCAGATAGAATTCCTTTTTTAATTTCCTGGGTCAGCTGAGGTGGAATTCAAATGCCATTTCAGAGGCTCTACGGTATCTCTACAGGCCTCCAACTGCTGTCCAACAGGGCCATGTTGCCCATGTTACACTTCCACTCTGCCATAAAGATACCTTGAATACAACAAACAATACTAAAATAATGACACTATAGTTTAGACACATGAATTGTTCCCCCCTTGTTTCTCTTACTTTATTCCACATCTAAACAGAGCAACCTTCAAATTAAAACACTGTTTACAACAGAGGGCAAGGCTGTCTCTTTAGCAAGTACACACAATCTGTTTGCCAAGAGTTGGCAACAATGAAATGCAAAATAAATAAAAAAAAACTTTTATGGAACTACATAATTACGATTTTGTTCCGCTATAGAATTAACAGCTGTAGCCAGAAGGATGCTCTCTTGCTTTTGTCTGCTTTAACTCATCATGTTCTTCCAACAACCACCACAAAATCTTCCAGCTGAGGAGGTTTTGCAGGATCAACTCAAGAGGTTACAAATCCAGACATCAATGCTATTCCCCTGCCAGGGATTACTGCCTGTCAATCATAGTACAACCTAATAATTTAGGGGTGAAACTGGAGGCAGTTAATACACTGGGCCTGTACAACATAATGATCTTAAGTGGTCAAAGAACCAACTCTGGTTTTCTTTTATGGAACCAGTGACCACCAATGCAGAGGGGAAAAGTCAACAGGGAAGGAGCAAAATGTTTGATTGCTATTACTAGAACTAATAGAAACCATCAGAGCCTTTAAGAATCAGATTTAAGAGTCTCTCCTCCTCAAATAGGTAGCAAAATTCAAAAGCTATTCTCATGCTTTCTTTTCCCTTTTCAGATATCTCTAGGAGAAGTCCCCTAATTACAGGAGCAAATGGGAGATATTTATCACAGACAAGATTCCTAGTTTGGTTGGCAATTTTAAGGGAATGTTTCTGTATTGCTCTTAGTTGCAATGACAGTATTAAAATAAAAATATATCAACATATTCTACAAGATAAAACTTCCTGAATCTCCTAAATTCCTTTTAATTATTATCCTGGAATAATCTTTTCTACACACAGTCTGTTTGGTAGATGTGACAGTCTAAACATTGGCTTTCTTGATTACAGCACACAATTAAAAATCATTACTCATTGGGGTAGCCTTCCTCTGTTCCTCCACTTGGACCAATGCTGTTATGTACAAACTCCATAAATGACTTCTAATATACAGTTCATGTGCATGAGAATAATGATCACGTCAAACTGGAGTTAAAGCACTTTGTTACTCCAATTAATGGTCAGTAAATCATACCAAGCAAAACAATACCCAGTAGTCATACCGATTTTCCCATTATACCACAAACTATCTTAATTATCTGATATTTTACTGGAGACAGCAAATCTACATTGTGTAAAGCTGAGGAGGAACTCAACTTCTCCACTCAGTGTCCCAGGGAATATCAGGGTACTGCAGCCAGCACACTGACATTGTCAATGCAGCCTCAAAAAAAAAAAAATTTCAGAAGAAAGGATTCAACACTTCTCTTACGGTCAAATCTGTATATTATTGACTGCTCACAGGAGAGATTAAGAAAACCTACCAGTTTACCCACTCTATTTGAAATCGTGTCTCTGACAACTGCTGACTGTGAGACCCTGAAGAGCAACTGGTGACATTTCCTTTCACATCCACACCCTTATGTTTACAGAAAAAAGTGTTTTCATTTTCAAACACAACAGGACTAGCACATCAAATATGGCGGATCCACCCAAAAATGCTCTGAAGGGTTCTAAATAGGCATATACCATTATCTCATTGGAATAGCTGTAGCATTAAAACCATTTAAATGTGTGGGGCCACTTCAAAAACAAAATCTTGCTCAATAAAAAGAATTACTCAAAACAAGTTTAATTGAATAGCGAAAAGCATATTGAATTAAGTGAGAAATTACGTACTGGCCTCAATTATTAACAAAGAAAAGACATCTCAACACATCTGCTCACACAAATGTTTTTATAAACAGAAAACATCTGAAAATTAAGCATTTAGTATGTAGACAGAACAACTATAAAATACTTTGCAATGCTTTTCTGGTAAGGACAAACACTCATCCCTCAACACTATATTCAGGAAAGGTGACAGGCAACAAGCCATGCCTTTTTCTAGTGGTATTTTAGAAATACAATTTTTAAAGTCCTTTTCTCACATTATAACAGCCTAGTTTCAAAATAAAAATTATTATCTAATGGCTTTCTGGTTAAAATTAGATATTCTAAGGAGTGTTTAATTAGTTTTCACGGGTCACAACAGATTAAAAACAAAAAAAAAATACATAATTCTGCTCTTGATCTGAATTGACAAATCTAGTATAGCAACAAAATCTATTGCCATTGGAAATGGTTTGCCCCGGGAACTGTGGACATATAAAATGCCCGGAAGAAGAGGTAGCCATCTAACTGTAAGAGTCAAGTGAGAAACAGCTATTTCTAAAAGTGAAAGATCTCATCCAGACAAAAGTCAGAGGCTGAACGTTATTATTCTAGTACACTACACAGGTTAATGGAGCAGCCCAGTACAGATGTTTTAGAAATAATTATGAACAAAAATACAAAAAGTTTGAAAGAGAACACAAAATTACATTCAGAAAATTTTCAGTCTGGTGCACAGATCTCACCATAACTGTAATATATACACAATTATATGCATGTTTATATGTGTGTGTGTATATATATAAATTATATTAAACAACTTCTTAAAGATATAAAAATGCCACTTAAAAGTTTACGTTTGTCCAAATCTCCTGCATTCTCTCACACTTGAATTCAGCGTGCAAAAGCATAGATTTGCAATCACATACATGCTTAACCCTAAATAGAGGTTCCTGTTTAGCATAACTTACTTAGTGGCTTATCTAGTTTAGACACAACAGAAAATGCTCTAGGTTAAAAAGATAATCCCCGTTGAATACAGAACACATAGACTTTACAACAATGGTCTCTGAAGTTGAAAGGCAACTGATTACACCCTTGCTCTGAACTGCCCTCTAGTGGAGTTCACCTCCTTAAACTACAGTCAATATTTAAAATAATCTCTTTCTAACAGTACAGAATTTTAGTCCCTTAAATCCAGTGAATATGTTTTTATTTTGGGGCATACATTTCAGAGGAGTGACAAAAGAATTTAAATCTCAATTTAATAAAACAGAGTTTTCTACATCTTTTCAGTTGGAGAGGGAGCTGCATAGATGCCTAATCTCATGTAAACTTCGGATTTGTGTAAAACAGAATCTGGAAAGAACAAAAAGTTTCTCACACACCCCCCAAATCCCTATTTGACTCCCAAAATTCCCATTCTACACCTTGCACTAGGAAGGCACAAATTATTGTGATACCTGCCACACCCTCACATACCTGGATCTCAAACTTGTTGCAGTTTGAGCTGTTTTGCTGTACTTCAAAATACACATCAGTTTCACAATCAAACTGGTTCAAGACGCTATAAGCCCCAGTCAGATCTCCAAGCGCCTCCTAAAAATTGTCATTACATTATTTAATCTGCGTAGCAAGCATTTGAAACCAGACACACAAACCCTAGACTACTTGCTTATTCAGCATAGTCACTTACACCTAAATCTTCCTTTTCCTGTCCTGACCCTGCAGCCAAGTCTATCTTCTACGTAAGAAAGTGTACCTTTATTGTCTTTACCTCTTATTAAGCAAGAAAAAGGAACGGGGTGTGAGACAAGTTTGACAGAATAAATTGTGCTGGCTGCTTTGTATCAGCTTAAGGGAAACATGGGCCTTTATGGTAGGCATTTACAAAGTGAAAGGCACAGCTTTCCACCAGCAATCCTATATCCCTCACAATTTCCACCAGCAGTCCTGTTCCCTTATCTCAGACAAGAATGGAGAAAATGACCTTACTGGCTATATTTAGCATCCCCTGTTTTTCAGAACTTTCCAAGTGGTTAAAGATAAACTTGCAGCTGAAAATTCTGAAAGAATATTCTTAACTAAGATCTCCACCATCTCTCTTGAAGTCTGCAGCTTAACATGCAGTGTATGGATATTCAAAATGAGACATGCTTAATGTGACATAGAAAAGGATATATCTGTTCCTGTAACATTCCCCCCCTCCACTCCCTATTTGGGGGAAATACGGGGGAATATGACAGTTTCATAAAATAAGGCAGCTAATATGGGATAATGCAGCTCACAACTGTTCTAAAAAAATCCTCCAGTTGATTGATTGTTTAATGGCCAAATCTTTGATAGAGAGCAACAAGAGAAGACTCAAAATGCCCCAAAGAAAATATTTATCTAGCAAAACTTAATCATGTCAAGACAAATGGTAAATTATAACAGCACTAAGATCCTCATCACTAGCCAGGGGCATTACAGAAGTAACTTTATGTAGGACACTAATTGCAACTGATTAAAGATTCATTTGGTAAAATGAATTGAGACAAATAAATTTCCCATAAATATCGGCAATATATACCCATTCCAATTAAAACTAAGAGTTAGACTGCTGCTATTATCCGATTAAATTACATCGTTATTAATACATTACAATTCCTGACAAAGGGGAAGAACTACAAGTACTTCTTTCCCCAGATATTTCTGGATGGATCAGAGAGATGTAATAAAATACAGACACTTTTCAATGGAAAAATAAATCTTAGCTACCTCTCTAGCATTGGTGTGACATTCCTGCTATGACGAAAGGGGGCCAATTAGTCTGAAATGCAAAGTCACCTCTGACACAATGAAGCTAATCATTTCTGTGCTTAGTGTACAAGTGCCATGTGATGGCACTCAAGCTTTGGAACATACCACGGGAAAAATGATAATGTTTGCAGGCATCATATGGGACAAAACTTTGGGAAAAAATAACATGTCATAACAAACTACTGCTAGTTTATCCACTTTAAAATGCTCAATATATTTATCACATAAGAGAGACATACTTTGCTTTGGAATCCACCCTAAATGATTCTGTTCTGAGAGACAGAAATAAATATTATGAAGTGAGAAAGGTCAGGCTGAAGATTAGGAAAAATGCAATAACAGTAAAAGCTGTTAGACTGCACTGAAGTGTTATTAGTGAAGCTGCCAAATGCCAGATGCTCAAAAACGTCACACTAAATTTAAAAATGCTAGCAAAAACTGTTTCCAAAAAGAACTGTTAGAAAAACAGACTAATGTGTCTTTCCAGCTTTATAATACCATGTCAGCTACAGCATAGCTTTATTTCATTTTTGCCAGATGACAGTGGGATTTTTAGCTACATTTATGGCAGGCATTCTTCATAAATTTTAAGAAAGCAGGCAAACCAAATAAACAACTTTGTCCCAGACAAAGTTCCATGTGTCTGTAGATCCTATGCTATTCCAAGACATGTACTGAATGCACATTTGGACACCCCATTTGCTTGCTTAGGAGTTACTGATGATATGGTGACAGGATTCCTAACACGTGTATAAAAACAATTCGACTAAGCATCTGTGATAAACAGACACCACTGTGTTGCAATATCATCACTTAAAGGACAATCCCCCTAAACCAAATATTTTTATGTAGGTTACCTTAATTAGTTTGGGATCTTTACAAAGGTTAATAAAAATGCTTCTTCATTTCTCAGGTGATTGTATATTTGATTGGTATTTGATGAAATTCAACACTTTCCACAGGACAGTGGGTCACAAACACAGTTTGCGCCTTCCACAAAACAGAGAAAGTAGTAAGTCTTGAAAGATTACTAAAAGCACAGGAACTGGAAGGGAGACAAAAGAACTCCTGCAACACCTGAAATTACTACTCTCATTTCTTCAACACAATTTGCTTTCGAGCTAATGATGACCCTGTAACTAACTGCTACAGGAAAGTCTGAATATGATTTTCTGCGTCATAAAAAGAAAGGTCAGCATTTCTCATTATGACCTTTGTCCAAAATATTTGTATCACATGCTAGAGAAAACCAAAAGCCATCATTTCTGCACTTCTTCATGATTTGATAGCATGATAATACTTTATAAGACCAAATATAAAACACATTGTACTAAAAGGAGAGGAAAAACCAACACGGAGACATGCTGTCAACGCAGACCAATTCCCTGCAGCTCAATTCCCACATGACAAATGACATTATAAAGTCAGCCTGTATAGGATATTCTGAGCAAAACATAGAAAAATATGTTCGACATAGGCATTTCTACAAATAGGGACTAAACATTGTCACAAATTCAATCCAGATAGATGTCTATCCCTGCTGAATAACAAATTAATGAGAAACACCTTTTGACTTGTTCTTTTGCCAAAAGAAAACATTCAATTAAAGACAGCTTACATCTTTACTTAATAAAGATTAATGAAACAAGCAGAAGAACACAAGCAATTCTCTGTGATGAGAAAAGCCAAAATCTAACAGACGCATTATATGAAACTTTGCAATGTCAGAGCTGCCAGATACGTTAGCAATACGAGTAATGACTTTTGGAAAATGCTTGCCATGTGTTGGTCAGAAGGAAAGGAAGTACAACTTCCTGGGTAGGCAAGCTTACAGGAGATCAGAACCGATACGAAAAAGGTGAAGTCAGAGCAAACTGTCAAGAAAGATGAAAGGAGATTAAAAAAAAAACCCAACCTTAAATCAGCAGGCATAAGATCTGACCAACAATCTGATGAATACATTTCATTTCCCAATTGATGATTGTGAATGTGTACAGTATATCAATTACTTTATTGCTTTTACACATGCCGATTTAGACACTCTAACCCTGTGTTTTAAACAAAATCAGGTGCTATTAATTGGAAGGCAAATATAAAATAAAACTATTAAATCAAATGAAAAACCTTCTGCTAGGATTTAGCTACTGAAAAACTAGAAGGCAACAAAAAACAGCCTCTGCCACTTGTCCAGCTTCATTCAATTTTCATGTGATTGGGGTACCCAGCCTCACACAATTCCTCTGAAAACACCAACCACACTTCTGGGACACAGCCACACACCATTTCAAACAACGCTAGCCTGGTTTTCAACAAGCTTTTAATCAGGCCTGCAAACTTCTGGGCTATATTTTCTAGCTTTTCAATATGCCAAATATAAGTTTCAAGAAGGCACTTCTTCCCTCCATAACCTAAACTGTAATTACCTAAGAGATGCTACTATCAATGCTCTTTTACTAAGCCAGCTAAAGTTTAACTTGTCACTCTCCAAATTTCAAGGCAGAAGCAGCTTCCCAACCTAAGTGGAGGCACTCTTCTACATCATTTCAGAAATCAGAAGTTAAATGCAAACATGGTGACCGTTTTCTGAAAACAGAATTTCTATTAAAAGCTTAAGTTTTTAGATGCCATTCAGGTTAAGTACTCAAATTTTTTCTCCGCCTGGTTTGGGTTTATACAAATATTCCTATCTACATACTCTTAAGGTAACAACGCCCTCCTTGTACACTGCTTGGTACAGATACAGCCGATCTTATGACTTCAAATACTGACACTGTAAAAGCTAATTTTAAAATAGTGAAGCCAATTACTCATAGCAGCAGCTTTCCCCCAGAACCCATCCAAGCTGCCAAACTTACAAAAGAAACTAGTTAAATACTGAGGTGAGCTGTCTGTACCAACCTCTGTGTGTCCACAGCACTTCACTAGTGCTCCTCCACCCACCCACCTCTGTCATGCTATTACTACTAAGGTAAGGGAGCAAATGTTTGTGAGAAACACCTGTCTAATGATGGGAAGGAGCCAGGATTCAACAGAAGGAAACCAGACTTCAGTTCAACAGATACTAACAATCTTGCTACTTCTGTAGTGTAAAAAAATGTGTAAAGCTAAGGAGTGCCCACAAGGTGTATTTTTCTGTGACTATTTACAATGCTATGGCCAAGCAGTACAGTGTCAGGAGAGCCTCGTAGAGGTCTCAACTCTGAGGCCACAGATACACAGTATTCTCCAATAAGGACATGATTATCCTATAACAGAAATCTAAACTAACTACTTAATTACATAATTATTTCTCATCTGAATCAGACAACATTCTTTCTTAAAGTGGATATTACCTGAACAGACCATTATTTGCTGTGACTGTATATAGTTCTGTTGACAGATAAATCTGTGCAGCAATGTCCAGTGAAGAAGCTGACCTTGACTAAGCACTCCACTGCACCCAGGGGCTGCAGATCAACGTGTGTGCACACACACCAGTATGAGTGCCGTGACCCTGAATTCTCCCTCTAAGATCAAATACATAGTCAAGGCATTAAAGGTTCTTTTCCAGCTTCAGCTAGTAGTGTCAAACAAACACAAAACCAGAACAGAATTTTTTCTAAACTTTCCAAATATTCCCTCAAAAATTTTCAAAACAAATCTGGGAACTTTAATTCCCAAAGAGGATTACGTTATGTGGAATACAATACATCCTTAAAATTCCAGGCTGTCCTTTCAACCCAATAACTTTACTAACTTTTTTGAGCCTGATTATAGCTCTCTTTGGTTTATACACACAAAATATGTAAACGGCTCAACTCTTACTCAGCTCAAAGAAGGAGCACACACCTACCTCCTATTTCTGAAATCATGAATTGTAACATGACTTTCATTTGCAGTCCTGATATAACATTAATTTTCTATGCAACCTAATGAAAGTGCAAATGCCAGCTTGAAGTTTAAATAAACTGTTGTTGCAGATCAGATGGAAGTGGAAAGTTGCTGTAACTTACCAGTACATTAGAGACTAAGTGAACATACAGAAAAGTTGAACGAGACTTTTCTTTGAAATACATATGAAAGGGATCTTGAATGTTCTTAACATTAACAGATTCCCTGATTACACAATGCACAGTTAAATATAATAGTTGCTGATCATTCCCAGGAATTTAATATGTGGAGTGGCAAAAAGTAAATGCATCTGGTTGCTTAGAACAGCTGAATCTAATAACTGATTAATTCAATGTATTGCCTAACTTGAATATTTGTCTACTAACAGATTTTGCCAATTGGCTCCGTAGGATGGGTCATATGTGAAAAGAATCTTTGCCTTCAAAAAAAAAAAAACACTCTAGTGAACAAAACTGATATTTCACATACTTGAGTATTTTCCCTTCTATAAAGATTTTCCTAACACAGTTACCTCTAATCAAATTGTCCGACTCATATCCCATTGATGAGAAACACCTTCTAAATAAATATATACAACACAAACTATAACAAGACACCAGTCATTCAGTCTGAACAACTGAAGAAACTTTTAATTGGACAGAGTACTCTAAGCATCTTGTGGCATGCCTTTGTGAAAGTTTTCAGAACTGCAAAAAAGTTAATAGAATTACAGCAATTTATAGCAAAGGAGATGGTATCTTTACTTCCAGACCGCGTATTTTACTATATTTAGGTTTTTCAGTTTGAATGTTAAAAGAAGTTAGGATTCAATACCAAATTCACTCCCTTATATCTTAAGATAATTACTTTAATTTGACAGAAATAAAAGAAACTGATGAACAATCACATACTATATACCCTGAGCAGGTACATGATACATAATACCCCTTCTTATTGTACAAACAATATTATTTTATATGAGTAAGCACCTTGTAGTTGCAGTTCCATAAAATTATTTTGAAAGACATAGTCTTTTAAAAGAGGTTAGAAAATTTTGGCCTCCCTTTCTCTTCTTGAAAAGGTCGTCAGGGTTCACTGCAAGATATGATCATAACGGCACTACGTACCCCTACGCTGACTTTGCAATATCTACACGGACTCTACACCTGGACAACAAATCATACTATCTATTAGAAAGCTTTTCTTAATGTTTAATTGGAATGTTTCTTGCTGAAATTCTAACAGTTACTTCTTGTCCCGTGTATCACAAACAGATTATTCTCTTCCCTTTACAAGAATTTTTACTTAGGGGAAGGCTGTTATCCACAAACGTATTCTCATTACAACCTTACTTTGCAGTAACATCTACAACTTCCAATGACAAAGTTTCTTCTACAAGACAACTTGCAGATCAGTGGGTTCCAGCCAACTCTGACATAAACACTGGGATACAGAATGCTTTTAATGTTCAAGTACATGGAAGAGTGCCAGGTACCGCCACCATTTTGGTTTCTAAAAATGACAAAATACAGGCTATTTTTCAATAGTTCGTGTCTTCTACACCCAAAACTGTTTTCTTTTTTTTTTGTTAGCTACTGACAAAGTGTTTTATTTTATCACAGTATTTTAAAAACACAAGTAATGAAGACCATATGCTTACTGGGAAACATTTTCAGGTCAACACCAGCTACTTACAGTCTTTCTGCCAATCTAACAACACCCACAGAAAATACCTTGAATAGGCACAACAAAGACATTGGATCTTCACATCATTTTAATAAGTCATATTGATTTCTTTGGTGAAATCTCAAAATCTCAACTTTTTTTTCATATGAAAAAAGTCCATTAGGTGAGGGAAAAAAAGATTAATAAAACAACATAAAGCAGAGAAGGCGGCTACAAGACAGGAAATTCCCTGAAAAATATTTCATTTGGAAACCAGCAGAGAAATCTTTAGTACTAACAAAGTGTTTGGTGCCATTTTCTTGGGTGTCCTCTTTAGAATATTAGAACTCAAACACAATAAATACTGCTTTACAAAAGCCTACTGCAAGGCTTCTCAAGCTGCCTAAAATCTTCCAGCTTTATTTCTGTTAACTTCACTAGGCATCAGTCCAAGTATAATAGCTACTGAAAAATAAACATTAAACCATCAGTAAGTGTCTCCACAATTGTACTGTGTTGCTATGCTGTTCATATCCAGGATTTCAGTGCCTAATCTGGTTTCATTCACTGTAAACTAACCCAGTGTCAAATGTTACGATTCACAGGCTCTCTGTCTGCTATGGTATTCTTCATTAGGACAGAGTCCAAAATCCTGAAGTTTCAGATTTTATACAAAATACTGCTAATTTCAGGGTGCTATTTAGATGAAAGAACAAGGAATAAGCATGAAGTCATAAGAAAACTATTACTTCCATGCACAGCTGAAAGTCAATACTTAATTTTAAAGCAAGGAAGAGTTATGACTTGTTCATTAAACTTTGTATATGCTTCATATTGAACAAGGAATGGGAACACAGTGTTTCAGAATAGCACTCATTTTCAACTCTTTCTTATTCCTAAACTCACACTATTTTGGACATTCAGGCTATGTGTGACTGAAGAATAACAGTGGAAAAAACAGCAGAGCCCTCCTGCTAGGATGCTTAATGCCTGTGCAAAAGGCCAGCTCACTCACTTACAGAGAAAGAAAAAAAGAAAATAAAAGCACTCTATCTGCTGGTAGTGTGCTGATGACAGAAACAGCACAAACTCAAAGATTTAGCGTCACTCACCTAAAAAGCCCACCTTCCTGGAGGTGCACTGCAGATCTTGAATCATGCAAGGATATCAATCCTGCCAACGGAGAAGCGGTCCTGTCAGCTCCCATCTGTTTCTCAGCAACCTTTATTTCAACACTCCACCTTTCAGCTTCCACCCTTTTCATGTTAGTTTGGATTGCTGATACATTTTGGAAGTTTGGTCTGTGTTGATGCCAGAGTCTTTTAGTACTCTATAGGTAACAACACACCATATGCTGGCAAAGCACTGCCAATACAGAGCACAAATGGCTTTCTGGACCAAATTATACTTCATGCTAGAATGTAAAACCATTTACAGAAATATATCTGAGCAGACCAATTTTACCAGCAAAAGAAAAGTTTTGTCAATATAAAAAGATATTTGTTAATGGCTTCTGCCAAAACAGCTAAATAGTCAGTGTTCACACCTCTTCACATTCTTGACCAGCACAGCTGTGCTGACAAAAGCCTGCTGTAGAGAAAACAGCCTCATGCTCAGTCCCACAAGTTTGTCAACCAGCTGAATTTTGCAGAAGCCTCCTCTTTTGAATAGGCCTGTTTGGGACCCCAGTATCCTCATTTTGCAAGCAGCAGAGAAAAACATATAAACCCACCAGCAACACGAATTTGTTTTAAGCAAGAAAATTATCCTTTGGTTCTGCATCTTGACAGAGCATAACTACATCAGTCCTGTACAAGAAGGTGTCTTTAAAGTTTGGTTTTATTCTGAAACACCCTAAAAATGCACCTTTGTGATACTTATATTTCAATCACTCCTGAACCAAATACACACTTTTTGTATATAATACAGGTTAAAAAGCATCGTTGCTATCACCACTAGAAAAACATAGAGATCCCAGAAGTCAAGTCCATTTCGCTTCTCCTCCAATTAAGAGCTACCAAGCTGAATCACTCTGCAACACACCTCTGTCAAACCTTGTTGGTTCACATTTTATTCTGCGACCTTTTGGAAACTCATGTTCTCCAAATGGGTTATAAAGGTGTATTTAACAGGATTTAGTCCTGCAATTGGTATTTGGGCAACAGCTCTATTGATAACACTCTGGAGGGACCGGAGCACAGCAAATCTGTCCTTGTGTTGTCTGACCTGTGCTAAAAGGTGTAAGAAAAGCAGAGTAGTACAGGAATATGAAAACAAATACACTAGATCAGACTCAAGGCCCGGCCAGCCACATATTCTGTCTCCAGGAATGGAGAAAAACAGATGCCAATATGAACAGGATGAGCCTATCTAATATTTTTCTTGAGCACTATCCCAGCTTCCAAGAGTTTGCAGATGACAGTCTTCCTGAATAAGTAGATATGGTTTTAAGTTTGTTTATACAGTTCATCTTTAAAGCATGATAGAATTGAGAGGTAAAGTTATGTGACATTTCCCAAATCGACTGTTTAGGCATAAGACACACAGAAATCCTTTGCAAGTTGCAGGTGCTTATACTAAACAGACATGTTCAACTTACTTAAATACAACATAAACAAGAACAAACCAAAAAAAAAAATCTGTGAGGATTTTGAACATTACAATATTTTAACAAGCAATCCCAAAAATTCAAATCCTATTAATCAAGTTTCTAAAACATATGACCCTTAAAAAAAAAGTATTACAAGACGTGAACAATAAAGTAGAATTCAAAGTAATACCATTATTTGTCATCTGTTTGCAAGTCTGATTAACAGTCAAGTCATTGTTTCTCAGTCTTCCTCAGAATTAGTATTTTTTCCTTTTTCAGTAAAAGTAAAAATTATTACAAAATAACTTAACTCCTTATCAAGAAAAAACATTAAATAGATCAGTAAGCCCAGTATGGGGGGAAAAAAAAAAAATACACAGGGTCTAACACACTCATATAATGTTTTTCATTCATGTCCAGAAAAGCAAAAGAGGTAAACACCTCTTTGCAGATGGATCACCTATGATACAAAAGAGACAGCAGGAAAGATTTAGGAGGTCTTCATAAGCAGCAGAAATGAAGATCAAGTTCCTTGTACAGCATCAGAAAGAACCCCCTGCTGGTGTAGCTGTGCTTCAGTAGGATAGTAAATTGGCACCACAGGCTGGGAAAAGAAATTAAAAGCTCCCACTGGTCCTCATCACTTATTTCTGAATAAAGCAGTTAACTGATGGAAGGTTCTAACAATATTTGCTTTATTTTATATATAAATAACATTTACAAAAATTAAATTTCATGTGGTTAGGATTGCAGTGCATACTCTGTATACTAAATATTTCACTCTGGGAAGAAATGCTGGCCACAAAATGACAATCCTAAAGCAGCAGACTCTCCTGGAATGGGTCTCATGCCAAGCAAAAGGACGTTTGGGGACTTTACAGGTGACTTTCTACAGGATAGAGTGAAGTAGAGGCACAATACTATCTTAATATTTACTGCCAAAATGACCCAAGTCCTTAAACCATGATAGTCCCTAAATTCATAAGGGCAATTTTCAGAAACCTCAGCTATAGCGCCATCTCCCTTTAAATCAATGGATATCTCTTTTCAAAGTCTCCTTCCCAACATTTTGTGTTTACACAAATCATCTTTTGGTCCTAAAGAAGTACTTTGAGTACATAAACAGCACATACTGCTACACCATGATAAATGACTCAACCAGTTAGGTCACAAAAGAAATGCTGCTGTAACAATACTCTAAGGCCAATTTACCATGCTGGTTTACAGATAGCTCCATTTTTTTTTCCTACACAATACTATCAAGGGATGTAAATGTATTCTGACTGACCTGAAAAAGTTCACTTTTGTAAAGGAAAGAAGCTACATAAATATATCAAAGTTGTTCTCTCAGGGAATTTACCATCAGAACTATAGACCACGTAAGACCACCACTGATATACCAACGCACTGCCATAGTGATTGATTGCTTTATTCTTAGAAACAAGAAAAATAATTTCTTCATTCGTGGAAACAAGTGATTTTTTTCTAAATTCTAATGAAAAAAGTACTTTAAAATCATCAAAGCAGTATTTAGACATCTGCATTTCTGCCAATTAATTTCCTCACATAAGCAAACTTTGCCTTTTTACATTAAAGTTTTCTGGTTTGATGGTGCGGCCAAAAGGAAAAATTGACACAACTGGGATACTCAGATGACATATGACTAGAAGTTTTTCGGGGCAAGGCACAAATCTGTTTAGATGTCTAGAAAGAAATCAGGTACCTTGGACTCATGAGATAACGCAAACCTCTACCTCTTTCACGTTAAGTTTTTTCCAAATATAAAATTGTAGAAATCCTGCTTGTAAACACAGTATAATACAAGAAGAGATTAAAATTGTCACATCAGATTCTTTAGATACTTCATTCATATGGTGAACACAAGAAGGAATGATAGTTTGAAAAACTTGTCCTATTCCCTGGCAACACAAGGAGAACTAGCTCCTTGGCTTTGATTTACATCAACCAAACTTCCAATCCTAACTTCTCGTTTAACTTCTTTATGAGTCTATTGCCCTACAGTGTTTAAACCTTGTGCTTTATAAATGAAAACTGTTCCCAATTCTTGGATAAATTCATATTTAGAATTAATATAGTCTTAAAAGCATCAGTACTTTTTATTATGTGTTGATGGCCACCTCAGATAAAGTAATTACATATGAGAAGCATAATAACCTCTTAAAACTCCTGCTGCATATTTTAAACTAAAGCTAGTTCTTTACTGCAAAAGGTACCGGTTACCAATCTATGCAAACATGTAGTTTCCACTGAGAATTACAAAGCAGCACATCGACGCAGGGCAGAAAAACACTGAGGTATGCAATTAACCTCTATATGTATCTAAAACCTGCAAGGTCATACTATAACCTACCCTCCTCAAAATAAGACCATAATTAAATTTATTAAGTTTCTTTCACATGTTGATCCTGAAGTGTACAAATAGCTGACACCACTTAGTTTGGTATTTGAAGAAGTCAGTAGTTATCTGCTGGCTTGTTCCAAGCCACCTGACTGAATATCTTAATAATTTTGCCTGTTCTCCTGATCTATATAATTGTCTACTCCTTCATTTTTAATTCTGATAGCATCTTGCTCTTAAGAACATAAGGCAGCAAACTCTGCAAAATATTAAAAGACAACATTTTCTCTGCAATGCACTACCAATTTTAAGGACACAGTCTTCCAGCTCCATGGGATGCCTTTATTTACTACTCTTGAGAAAGAAAATGGCTAATCGTTTAACTGTATAATTTATTATTTTCTATGCTGCTCTTGTATTCCCAGTTACTTAACTCTCTGGAAAACAAAGACAAGCCACTTCTCTGTCATGTATGAACTCTTATTACTAATTACTAGATCCCAAAATTTTCTTAAGATTTTCTTTTCTTAACGCTCTCATTCTTTGAATACCAACTAACATTCTGGCTACTTCTACACATTAAGCAAGGATTTTTTTTTATTTTTTTTTTTTATGTTTTCACATGCTATCAGGATCTTCATTTAAGAACTACTATGTGAAAATGCATGGAATACTTAAGGAAGCGATGGTTAGATGGTCACAGTAGTTCCTTCTGATCACAGCACCATTTATTTTATTCATATTTTTTAGGAAAAAAATTGAGGTTTCCAAGATACCTTTCATATGCAATGTTTTTCACCTATAGATTGTTCTTCTCACAACTCTCTTCAGTTGTCCACATAATTTCTGAAATACGGTACCCAGAAGTAGACTTAGCCTTCCAACTGAGACGTTACCAATGTGAAGCAGGGCAGAGACAGTCATTTAGGCCATATTTGTCTTTAAATAATCCAGTATACTAGTCTTTCATCTAACAACATGACATCACTTATGTTCCAACATCAATCTTGCCCCACCATTACCATCAAGTCTTCTGAGAACGCTTCTCTAACCTAATGTTCCCCATACTATTTTAAAAGGACTCGACTATTTCTGATTAAACACAGTACATTGGACTTCCCCCAACCTTTAATTCTACCCTTGCTCTTTTATTGGTGTAAACAATTTGGACAAAGTAATTTTTAATTCTAATCCTGCTGTATGAATTTACTCCCTTTCAGCTTGGTGGGCCTTCAGAGCTGCATGAAGCTCTCCAGCCATTAAACTGCAGCTTTTACAGCAGGACTTCATCACATGACTGCCCACGGGGCTGTGCTGACACAGGGATTCTTGGGAATGTTTTAAATCACTGGCTTCAGGAAGAAAAACTGAGCAGAGTTGCTGAGGCCAGCCCTCCATGACTCTCCTGAATTAGCCAAACACCACCAAAAAAAAAAAAAAAATATAAAGGAGAGTATAAGGCTGTAACGGAAGTTATGTCTTCTACCTGTAAGTCAGCTCCAGATTCCTCCTGCCCCTCAACTCTAAAACACAGAAACACCCTGTAGCTCATGCTCACATGAGGATTTTGGGGTCATCCACGTTCTATTCCACCATCTATTTTGAGAAACAAAATATCCAGCAACATCAGTTCTGAGGTATTGCCTTCCAGGTCAACCACGAAATACCAATAGTTATTCTTTATAAAACACGAGAGCTAAGATATCAGGGAGTTTTTGATCACTCTTGAACCATTTTTTTTATTATTTCCTGTATATCACGTTTCCTTAGCTGCTCTATGAAAGCATGATGTATGAGTGTCAAAAACTTTACTACAGTCAAAATACATAGCACAAGGTTTACTACCATGTTATAGACAGGTAGTTATATTGACCCAATAATGATTTGTGTCTCCACAAATCCAGCAAAGCTTGCTACTCAGCTCCTCAAAAAAAACGTTCTCACGGACTATTTTATCTCTATACCCTGATTACTAACTTCTCTTAGCTGCCCACTCACAGACAACTTTGAGCTATCAAAAAAAATAACAGATCAAGTCTGTAATCCATCCATCTTCCAACTGCATGATGCAAAAACTAACAGATTGGAGAAGCCTGATTTCCTTTTCCCATGCTGGAAGGCTCTGTTTTCATCAAATCAAGCTCAGGTAGAAGCTTCACATTTTTTCTTCTCCAAATGCTTTATTCACAGTCACTGTCAGCACTTAAGTTACAAGTTAAGTTACACTTAAGAATGATTCTATACCTCATACCTCACGACTCACATACCACAAGCCTTGAGTTCATACCTCAAGACTCAAAAACATGTGATCTTTGTGTTTATTTAAGAGGAGTATAATGTTCACAATTTTCCAGATCTGCCTTCTTGTTCTTAGACCAAATCAAGAACTACTCAGTTTGTTCTGACAATGCCTCTTTTGACATATCTGTCTCTGACAGTGCAGTATCTTCTATTATCAGAAAACAATACATATGTTGAAAATTTCTCTATGAACATCTTTTACTGAAGACTGGTACCAAGACACCAATCCTCTTTTTTGCAGTTTCCAGTTTCCTTAATTGCCTCATTCTCCAAGTTGTTCCTGCTTTTAATATATTTAGAAGACTGATGTAACTCTTTAAATTCTCACTTAATTCTCCTAATTTCCGTTTCATTCTGCACATCATCCTGCTTGCACTGGCTATTTGGCCTATTTGGCTCAACCAGCCTACACATTTTGCTATTCAGGGTTTTTTTGCCTTTTTTCTCCCCGCCACCCCCTCACCCCCCCAATTTGTTGTGCCTAGATTTAGGATCATTTTGTTGTCTTGCAATTAAAAAAAAAAAAATCCTCTTTTTAGTAATTTTGGGTGACAAATTGTAACAACTTTTGAACAGATTAAGGATCAAGACTATTTCTATAGTTCCTATTATTTAGTGACAACAGCAACCATTGCTTGAGTCAGCTTCTGAATACAACTTAGTTTCGTACTTGTATGCTATCAATAAATAATTTAGAGCATCAAGAACTTATTTTGCCAAATTATATCACATTATGAAATACACACCAACTTTTTTAAGTAGGAGCTGTCATTTTGTTGGCCGGTAATCTATCAATTTGTAAAAGGCAATTATATCCAGATTATAACAATATAGAAACCACAAAAACATCAATTGTCAGGGGAAGGAGTGGGCACAAAGACACAGACACTCCAAGTTACCTATAATTTTATAGGCCAGAATCATTTGGTAAGAGGGAGACTACAAACTGTACCTAATCCAAG